>NC_061117.1:125494005-125505866 GCF_002878395.1 Capsicum annuum
AGCCTCTCATGTTTTAATTAAACATAAAAAATAAGTAATTAATCATACCCAAAATTAATATTGATGTAAAGAAGTTCAAAAGAAATAATAAGAACCCTAAAAGAGAGAATTCTATGCTTTTCTGCCACTGCTACACTTGCTAAAAATGTTTGGAATTATGCTCACGTGTTCCTTTTATACTTGGGAAAATTTTACCAGATTTGCATAACTGACGCGACACATCACTAATCACGTTGATCAAGCCAACACATCGGGTCAACTTCGCGTTGATGCACTGGAACTTTGCTTTAAAAATCTGGCTAAGTGTAATTTCTTAACATACGACATGACGCATCAACATCATGTCGTGTCACTGGAATTTTCATATCAAATTTTGACTATGTCCCCTAGCTCACTCATCGACGCGACGTGTTGACTTTGTGTCGATGCACTGGAAGTTTCTTCTAAAATTTTGTCTAAGACAAAATTTATTGGTCGATGTGACCCATCGAGTTAGCATCATGTCACTGGAAATTCACTCCACGTCTTCACTTAACTCTCGTAAATCCTCTTTTTTTAGCTGCTTCTTTTTATCCTTGCTCTCGTGCATCTACACATGTTCTTGGACTCGATAGAAATATTCTTTCACAGACACATGATTTATTCCACACCATAAATAAACAATTGTTTTATGATATGTGTCCAGTTTTCATCCGAATCCCATGGAAATTTACCTTGAATCTCTAATCACATACATTAGACATGAAACACAATTTAACTTATAATTAAATATAATTAACACAATTTTTGTTCTAAAAAAGTCTAAATATAGTTAGATAGAGGTGTTTGGAGATATAAATATGCCCAAGATCAGTTCTTCTCATGCATCTTAAACTGTGTAGAAGCATATGCAACAATCTTGACATGTTGCATCAACACGCAACTTAGTCCCACATGTGACAGCAAAACCATTAGAACCCTTGGGTAGGGTCAAAACTAGAGCTGAAGTTAACTTATCTTTCAACTTCTTGAAACTACCCTCACAAGCATTTGAACATATATACTTTACCTTCATCTAAGTCAATTTAGTCAATAGGGCAAGGATAAAAGAGAAAATTTCCAAAAACCTCCTATAATAATCAACTAGACCCAAGAATCTCTAAATCTCGGTTGGAGTCATAGGTCTAGGTCACTTCTTTATCCCAATAACATTTTATGGATCCACCATAATACTATCACTAGAAATAACATATACCAGATAGGTTAGAACATTCAAACAAAATAGACACTTTGAGAGCTTTACATACAACCACTGATTATTAAGGTTCTGCAACACTATGCGGAGGTGATTGGCATGATCCTTCTCACTCAAGGAATATGCCAAAATATTATCAATAAACACAATTATGAAAAATAAAAGAACTAAAGAACACCTAGTTCATAAGATCCATAAATACCACTGGGGCATTCATCAAACAAAAGGACATCACAAAAAAATCAAAATGACCATACCGAGTTCGAAGGTCGTATTAGGATATCCAATTCACTAATCTACAACTGATGGTAAATTGACCAAAGTTCAATCTTGGGAAAGTAATTAACATCCTGAATCTTGTCAAAGAGGTCATAAATCCTCGAAAGTGGGTACTTATTCTTCAAGGTCACCCAATTCAATTGGCGGTAATCTTTACACATCTAAAAGGACCCATACTTCTTATGCATGGATAGAATCAGAGCACCCTAGTGAGAAACACTAGATCGTATAAAACCCTTATCTAGAGGATTTTTCAAATGCTCCTTAAGTTCCTACAACTCAGCCGGAGCTATTCTGTAAGGAGGAACAAAAATAAAATGATTGTCTGATAGAATATCAATCCCAAAATCAATTTCCATATCGAGAGAAACACTGGGAAGATATTAGGAAACACTTCAGCAAACTCACAGAACACTGGGAAGGGCCTTCAGATCTAGAATCTATAACATACACTGGATGGTAGAGACACCCCTTAGATATTAATTTTCTAGCTCTATGATAAGAAATAAGGTTCTATTAGCTCTAGGGCAGTACCTTTCTATTCAATCATTGGCTCATTTGGGAATTAAAAACTAACCCTTTGGGTTCGATAATCAAGAAAAACATAGCACGAGGGCAACCGGTCCATCACCCAAATCACATTAAAGTTTAACATGTCTAAGTATATTAGATCCATTATGGTCTCCGTACCATAAATAGATACCATACAACCCTTAAAGACTTTTCTAGCCATAATAGAGTCACAAAAAAAAAGCATCTAGAATATACCCATGATCAAAACTAAAGTGAATAGCCACATACAAGGTAGCAAAAGATAAAGTAGACCCGAGATCAAGAAAAAAATACACATCATGAAAGAAAAATTTTAATGAACCAATAATAACATCAAGAGAAGCCTTAAAATTTGGTTGAGTGGAAAGAGCATATAGATGGTTCCGACCATTGCTGAAACCAAAAGTAGAACCCTTTGGTGCAGGATCTAAAGAAGTAGCAACCAAGACCTTATTAGCCCCCGTAGCAACATTGCCTAAAGGACAGTTCCCCTAAATAGGTCCAGGATGACCACATCAAAAATAGTTATTCCTTCCATCATAAAAAAAAAACCACGATGCACCTAAACATAGAAATGACAAAGGGGATAAGATGGAGCCAACTGAGCCCTACTTGCCTTAGATTTGGGATATTGTGCCTTAAATTCACTATTTCTCTGAAAACAATGATCACCGAATGACTTAGGATATGGAGCACTAGCCGTAGAATAGGAACCAAAATTCCTCCACTTCTTTTTAGACCATTTCCCACTATCTCTACAACTATCCTGATGACCTCTACCCTAATCCAAATATCAAAAATTCTTATTCGGCCATTTACTTATCTCTGTATGCTTTTTCTTTTCATCCTCCACTTGGTGCATATACACCATAAGCCTAGAGAAATCTATGTCACTATTTAATAAAGAGGCCTTACATTCCAAGACCATGTCTCAAGAAAAATCCAAAGTAATTTTCCTTATCTTATCCCTAATATTAGATACTAGCTCAGGAGCATAATGGGAAAACTAATGAAACTCAAGGCATACTCCTTCACAGACATCTTGCCTTACTTTAAATTCATGAATACCTCAGCCTTCTCTTTCCTCGACTCCAAAAGAAAGAAGCGATCAAGAAAAGCACCTGAGAAATGTTCTTACAAAAAGAATTCTACATCATCTCCCCTAAACTGATCCCACTCCTCATACTACTGATTCGACACATCCTTCAGCTGGTATACAACAAATTCCACACCCTCAGATTATGAAGAAAGCATCTTATGAAGAATCTACCCCATCTCATCTATAAAACCTTAAGGATCTTCCTCAACCTTAGAACTAGTAAAGATCCGAGGGTTCATCCTTATAAACTATCAAACTCTATTAGACTCAATAAAACTCATAGCAACACCAATAAGACCGGACTAATATAACTGAGATGTCACTAATCGGGTCAACAGATAAATAGAAAGTCAAAACTCAGCATTGGTGATATCTCATGTAGTTGACCAGTTAGGAGTCTTAACTGTAGAAGAAGGATCAGCGAGAACCAATGGAACTCCACTAGGGAAATCAAAAGCTGCGACCCAAGAATAGGTCTGAACTCTTTGAGTAGGATGACCTCCTTCTACATTACCCTCAAGCCAGACAGAGGAGTTTCCACGAACATCAGATCTTTTGGGAGGCATGATCTGAAAAGAGAACATACAGGAATTAGAGAAGATTTCAAGATCTTAGAATCTATAGCCCAAAATATAACAAAAAAAGGGAAATATTCCTAAATATACTGTAGCCTCTCTTATAAGTGTTGTGCACTATAAATCCATAAAAGAGATTCTACTTGACACGGCTTAGTGGACACCAATGACACCTAGCTTAGGCTATGATACCAACTTTCATGACCCAAGATAGACCTGTCCTTGATGAGTATCTCAAGCCCAACTAGGACCGGAGACCACTTCCTACACCTAGCCAAATAGAACACAATACCCCCAATAGCAGAAGAATCCCAAATATATAAAAAGACAAAATAAGATAAGCTTAGAGAATTTAAGACATGTCTATTACTGATAACTAATAACTAACCAAAAATAACTAACCAACATCACCCAAGTCCATAGTAATCCACAGATTCTTTTAAAAAAATAAAAATCAATAAAGTGTTGGGACATGCCCTTGACTATGACAATGTTAATATGAACTCTTCAATTCTATTCTATGAAAGGAAACTAATAAATTGACCAAGTCTTCCAGAGAATGGAATATAATAAGTTCACCACCAGTGACTGATGAACCCAGCTAATCCATCTAACACTGCGCAAGAAAAGTAGAGATATCTCTAGTGCTAGCATCACATAAGGGTATAACATCCGAAGATAGTTAGTGGGTTGAGCACTAATATGTAATCAGGGTAGGGGATAAAATAATGCCATTAACCATAATTTCAAAAACATTCAAGCCAATGCACATAGTCTTATATACATATAAATGTGTAATGCTTGGAAAGGAAACGAGGCTTAGCATGAAGGAAAAATTTATCATGGACTATGTATCTCAACCGGCATAAATTTTCACCCATGGGCTATTTTAGTTTTGATCCCCTTTGTGTAAGGTCCCCAGTGCGTCTAACCACACGAACTGGAGGTATCAAGAAAGACAAGGGGAATTCCCTGAGCACACATTGATCCAAGATACAAATATATCAATTCTGTGAACTATGCACACTGGTCATCAAGACAAAACCTCATGTTGTCAAATATGAGTTTCCAGTACAAGTCATCCAAGACCCATACCTTCGCGACTTTGCTATATAAGCCCCATTAAGCCCAATTTAAAGCAAGTTCACATAACCCTTTTATTAACCAATCAACCAACCATTAAGGCACATTATTGGTATTGTCATACCTGTTCACTTTCTAGATTATCTTTATGCCATAACAATCACATTAACTTAGGGTTATGCCTCGACCTCTCTTGTTTGTTAAATCAAATAATATCCAACAAATCTTTAAAAATCCATGTTCATTGTTTAATATTTAATTCAATGCAATATCTTAGGTATTTAAGTCAAACAAATAGGGAATTTCACAACTAAAAGCCATTTACACAACTAGGTTGAGGCAAAACTATTATTTGAAACCAATTTCAATTTGAAAATACCAATTTCAGGGGAAACCATGATCCCTTAGTTTATTCACCTTTCCCATTCACCCTATAGGATCAAAACCAGCAATAAATAATAAACAATGCATAATAAATCATGGGAAAATAATTTAACCCTCAATCACATCAAAACCCATATTCAAAACCATCCAATAAAACCATTAAGATACATTATTTTCTTAAAGTAACAACTGGGAAAGAGTAACATGCTTGAAATATTAATAGTTATAGATGGAATTTTCCCTTGAGAAGCTCTTATTAATAAACTTCTTGGAAATCATAAGTATCTTAATTGTGGAAATTTAGAGAGAAAGGAGTGTTTTTTTACTAAGTTCTAAATGATAAATAACCTCCTTGAGTTCTTTATGGATATGGAGTTTTAATTGGGTAAGAAGAGAATTGTCTAAAGTTCCCTTAACTTAAAAGTCAAAAATTTATCGTCTATGATTACGGGTCATACCGTGACTCATAATGACACATTATGACTCGTCACCATGAGTCATAGCTAAGACACTGTAATTAGTTACATGTACTTTTAACCCTACAACTTACATCATATGACTCATTAGGGGACCCTATGACTCGTAGGGTCCTAGTCATCACCAGTGCAACAACACTTGGAAAACATACTGGTTAGACTACAGTTGGTACATTATGACTCGTAATGATCCATACAACTTGTTGGGTGCCACTAATACTTAAAATAAAAGATATTGCCACACATACTGGTCAGGCTACGATTTGGGTCCAACGACATGTTATGACTACCTACAATCTAGGGGAGTCATAGTTTGAGTAGTTAGGATAAAGTTTCAAAAATTTTTAAGGACTCGTTATGGGTTTTAAAACTCGTTGCGGTTCACGGGTATGTTGAATAGGATGGGGGTCGAGGGGTTACCCCAAATTAATGATTTTTCTTGGATTTTTTTGGGGAAATTGTGTTCCCTCATCCTACTTGCATAACTATCTTTGAAATTTAGTTAGTCACATGATTTGTCTTACTTCCTCAAATAATTGTATAGCATAAATGGTTAAATGGATGAAAATGACTTCAAAAGCCTTGATGGCCATGTTTTCATTTTAAACTGGAAGATCAAGGCTCGGGGAATTCCACCAAGATAATTTGATAGACTAAAAGGGGGTCGAGGAATTCCTTCAAATTGATTTAATGCACAAAGGGGGTCTTGGCATTCCCCAAGGATGATGGAATTGAATTGGCATAATTATAAGCTTGCAAGTGCAACTGTATGACAATACCAATGGTATGTTCCTTAATGAATTGTCCTTGGTTTTATGAATGGGAATGTTAAAAAGTTTTAATAATGCTTAAAAGGGATTATGTAGCTAGCCATGAAGCTGGAGGTCTTGGGGGGACCAATACTAGAAATCCATATTTGCCGGCATGGGGGTTGGTCTTGATCACCATGTACATGTAACACACTTTATCCCAGTGCCAATACCAATACCAAGGCTTACACTAATACCGACACTGCCCATGCCTATAGTAGTCATATAAAGCCTCTAACTGAAATACAAGAACATCAATATGGGATATTCCCTTAACCATATCATAAACTAAAGTCCAAGAAATGGCAAAGTGTATAAAAAAAGTCCATCGTATGATATGGAGTCTTCCAAAGTATAGAAGATCACCACTTCTACCTAACTTGAATGTTGTCCCCAAATTTAAGTCACTAAGTAGAAGGAGTAGTATAGTTGGTTCCTATATCGCGTGGGGAGACAATTCTTTAAGACTGTTAATGGGTGAACACTAGTGTGAACTCAGGAATAAGGATAAAAAAATACCATTATTTAAAACGAAAGTAATTAACTATATGCATTCACATACATCCATATATATACCATACCGGGAAAGGGGACTGAGTGTAGAATGCAATTAAAATATAAACATGGGTTATGTAGCTTTACCATCATGATCTACCCATGGGCTACATAGGCACAGTGTTAACTCATGAATGGGCCCTAGTATGTGCAGCCACATAAACCAGAGATATCATAGGGGCTGAGGATTCCTATGTACCCTTCAACCACGATTATACATATATACAAGTTTAAACTTCAGGAATTTTTGTGTACCCCACAGGCATATGGTCACCAAGACCAACCCTCATGTCCGTAAATATGAGTTTCTAGTTTTCACCCTTTGGACTCATACCTTCACAGCTTTCTATCACAAACCCTATTATTTACCACGTAAAAACTTTAGCACATAATCAAACCACCAATTCAAGGAGTTAATTACCAAACCATTATGTAGTGGTATCGCCATACCACCAATTCAAGGAGTCAATTACCAAATCATTATGTAGTGGTATCGCCATACTAACTATAGCTTATAAGCAATGTTATTAGCCAACACTTAGGTGATTCCCATGTACCTTGAAAGATTTATAACTAAACTAAAACCATGGCCACCAAGGCCTTTTCTATTCATTTAAATAAACAAAGAAAATTTAGGTACCATTACCATATTATGGAATGCAAAGTTTTCAGTAATAATCCAAATATATGACAAAATCATTTTCATAAGAATTTTAACAAATAGGTTGAGGGTATATAGTTTCCAAAATAAAAACCTAGTATCAATTAAACATTCCTATGTAATCAGATGTTCAAATCACAATAATAACATGAAAACTATATGAAAAATATGGGAAAACATTATCCAACCAAGAACAACAAAAATGCCCAATATATATTTCAAAACCTAAGCAATGCCACTATAATGCCATGAAAAACATTCATTAAAACATTCTTTTAGTTGAACTAAAAATAAGGGAGGAGTAACATGCCTTAGACACCAAAGAAGATAGGGAGAATCCCTCCTAAAAGTCCTAAATTGATTGACTTGAAAAAACCCTAGCCTTTTCTTGATCCAAGAGCTCAAGAGAGATTTGAGAGAGCTTAGAGATTTTTTTGATCTTCTAAAGTATATAATAGGGGACAAAATAATGTTATAAGTTGTGGGGTCTTAAGGTCTTAGGGGGAATGTCCAAAATACCCTCAGCTTAAAAGCTGTAAAAAGAATGAAGGAGGGTACAATTGGACCCCTCTACTAATATCCACACCATATGAGTGGTACCTTCTACTTATAACTTGATCAAAAATTTTTACACCATATTGTGTCTAAAATACGACTTCTTAGGCCTAACTCGTACCATCACCATATGACTAGTATCCTTGAATTCATACCCTAAGAAGGACATCTAGGATAGACGCTAGACAATATATGATTGGGAATTATACTTCTCGTATCATAAACATATCACTCATCACCACTAACTCATAACCACAACAGAAACCCAACCGCCAGATACTAGACATCTTACAAGTTTGGTCACATAACCTATATCCATACTATATGAGTAGTAAGGTGAGTCATATGATGATAATAAAGTTCAAGACTCGAGAAACTTACAAGGACTAGATCCCAGGGTATTTCACCGTGGGTGTCCTTTTATTAAGGTTGATGCTACATTTTCCAGGCTAATAATTTAAACTATATAATAAACCTTGTAACCTATCCCAATATGTTATATATATATATATATGATTATGTTAAAATGGTATTTGAATAATTTTGGACTGATTGATCATGTCATTATTTTATCTCTTCTCTGAGTTGCATGATAGCACTCACCCTGCTAACTATCTTTAGACATTGTATCCCTATGCAATGCAGGGTCCAAAGACACTTCTATTTCCCTATGGAGTGGTAGGTGATTTCTAGATAATTTGTGACATAAATTTTAGTGGTGAGCTTCTATTCTCTGAAAAATCCTTATTTCAAAGTCTTGTCTTTATTTATCTCTTAGACTATTATGGTAGGTTTTTTGCTTTAGTCGAAGGAATATCCTGACTTTTGCTGATATTTGGTTTTGTTAGATGCTTTTGTGAATAAGATATGGGTGGATTTGGCATCGTGGATTCTTAGATTCCATTCATTTGATTTATGTATCTTGTTATATGTTCAAAACTCAACTCTTATATTTTTATACGTATTGACTTCTAGTTGTATTGTGTTCCAGTTAGCTAGGTTAAAGGGAATGGTCTTCGGTCCTAGGTGGACTTGAGTTACCCATCATGTCTAGGCCCTAGTTTGGGTCATGATCAACTTAGTATCAAAGCATAGGTCCAATGTCTATGGGTTTCCATAAAGCCATATTGCGTAGAGTCTCTTTTATTGATGTGTAGCACACTATATATGAGGTAATTAGGAATGTTTCCCTTTTTTCTTGGTATATATGTTTAGGATATAGAGTCTAAGGTCTTAAAAACTCTATTTTTGTTTGCTCATATTTCATATTATATTTCCCCAAATATCTGATACTCATGGAAACTTATCTATCTAGCCTAAGGACAATGTTGATGGAACTCATTCTACTTATGGAGTACAAAACTGGTCTAGGGTCTATGCTCTTAATTGTACTACCCCTCGTGGAGTTTTACCAGCCCCCACCTATCTTTCTTAGGCTTCTTGAGCTGATGATGTTTATGCCCCACCACCCAAGGATATATTTCTATTGCCAAATTCCATTGGTATATTCATCTGTTGACTCAGTTGGTGACTTCTCAGTCTTTCCAGCCTAACTTTGTTAGCTTTGTTGATCCTCCTTCAAAGGTCACTAGAGTTTCCAAGTTTATGAGATTGAATCCATTGATTTTTACTAGTTCTAGGGTTGAGGAGGATCCTTAAGGTTTTGTGGATGATATTAAGAAAACATTTTGAGTTATGCATGCTACTAATTTTGAAGGTGTGGAGTTTGATTTATATCAATTAAAGATTGTGGAATATCAGTGGTATGAGGAATAGGAGCAGTCAAGGGGTGATTATGCTAAGCAAGCTATGTTAGAGAAATTTTTTGATACTTTCCTTGATATTTTTTTCCTCAGGAGTTGAGAGAGGCTAAAGATGAGGTGTTTGTGAACTTGAAGCAGGGAAAGAGGACTATGAAGAAGTATTGTTTGATGTTCCATAAGTTTTCTTCAAGCTTGTCAAGAGACTTGGTTTCGGAGTGTAAGGTCGCTCTGCTAAATAATGATATGGATATCTGGAGGCTTATGGTGTACATGAAGTGGTTTAAGGAAGAGAATAAAAAGTAGGAAGAAATGGGTGAGAGATAAAGTAAGTAGTTCAGTTTTTCAGAGTAAGGTTGAGGGAAGTAGAATAGTAGTAGAGATGGTAGACAGTGGTCCAAGAAGAAGAATTAGAGTTGTTGTAATTAATATTCGATTGCTAGTTCCCTTTATTCTAAGTCGTTTGTGATTTTAAATTTTTAACTAATAGTGGTTTAAGGCAGTTCAGTCTCAGGCTAGTAGAGCTTAGTTAGCCCCACTCTATCTTTCTTGCCGATTTTATGCTCTACTTTACCATGGGTATTATGACAAGGAGAGGAATCGATGTTTTAATTGAGAGTTGCATGGGTATATGTAGAGAAAATATCCTTTATCTAATGTTTCTACTAAAGCTAATAAGGTTCTAATCTCTACTTCTTCGGCTCCTTCACTAAAGGGTGCTACTTCTGGTACTGGCATAGTTTAGAATCATCTTTATTCTCTTTTCCCCCATTATGAATCTGCATATCCTGATGTCATTATTGGTATGTTAAATATTTTCTCTCACAATGTGTACTTTTTTCTTGATCCATGGTCTACTCTTACTAATGTGACCTCTTATGTGGATGTTGTTTTTTTTTTGTCCTAAGCATATTTTCGATCCCTTCTCTATTCTACCTCAGTAAGTAGTTCTGTTATGGCTAGAAGAGTCTATAGGGGTTATGTGGTATTTGTCAAAGAATACCTTGGTGGATTTGATAGAATCGGATATGGTGGATTTGATATTATCAAAAGGATAAATTAGCTTCATTGCTTCTATGTTTCTCTAGATTGTAGGACTCGTAAGGTCAGTTTTCAATTAGCAAATGAAGAATTGATTGATTAAGAATGGAGTTCTCTAGTAACTAAGGAAATATTTGTTTCATATCTTAGAGCATGGAAGTTGAATTCCAAGAGGTGTCTATACCATCTGGTTTTGGATAAAGCTTCTAGTTTTGGGGTTCTCTTTTTACAATCTTTACCTATTGTTAATGAGTTTCCAAAGGTGTTTCTCGATGATCTTTCTGGTGTTTCTCCCTATAAGGAAATAGACTCTGGATTTATCTTCTACTAGATACCCTTCCTATCTCTATTCTTTCATATCGAATAGCTCTAACTGAAATGAAAAAACATAAGTAGTTAAAGGATCTTCCATATAAAGGTTTAATCCATCTTAGTATCTCTCCATGTGGTTCTCCTATGTTTTTTCATACATAAGAAAAAGGTTCCCTTCAGATTCATAGACTATTTGCACCTGAATAAGATGATGGTGAAGAATATGTATCCTCTTCCTAGGATAGATATTTTTTTGATAAGCTTTATGGTGCTATATTCTTTTCTAAGAGTAATATTTTTTGAGGTTATCATCTGTTTAATATTAGGGAGATGGATATCCCTAAGACTGATTTTTAAACCCGAAATGGTCATTGTGAGTTCCTTATTATGTCATTCTAATTGACTAATGCTCGAACAACATTTATTGATCTTATGAACCAGGTATTTAAATAATTTTTGGATTTGTTCATGATAGTGTTTATTGAT
>NC_061117.1:125505966-125575912 GCF_002878395.1 Capsicum annuum
TAGATTTTCTTCCTTTCCACAATTCATATAGAGTAATTTGATTTTTCTTCATAGAAATTCAATTGAATATATGACATGTAGCAAGAAGTACGTCTCCCCATAAATTAAATGACAATTCAACATGTACAAATAAGAATTGATCATTTCTAAATAAGTTCTACTTTTTCTTTCTGCTAAACCGTTTTGTTGATGAGTACAAGGTGCAGAACATTCATGAATAATATCATTTTCTTCATAAAAAGTATCAAATTCATTAGGAAAATATTCTCCTCCTTTATCACTTCTTAAGATTTTAATTTTTTTCCTAAATGATTTTCTATTTCAGCCTTATAATTTTTAAAAATATTAAAGGCCTCATCTTTGTGTCTCAATAAATATACATAAGTATACCTAGAATAATCATCAATAAACTTAATGAAATATTTATTTCTTCCTTTTGTTGGCATGCCATTTAATTCATAGATGTTAGAATGTACTAAATTTAATAAGTTAGTGTTTCTTTCAACACTTTTAAAAGACTTCTTAATTAATTTAGATTTAACACATACTTTATATTTTTAACAATCATTTAAATTGCAAGAAATAGTTCACTTTTAATCATTCTTTTCATAGTACTTAAGACAACATGTGCTAATCTATAATGCCATAAAGAAATTGAAGCCAACATATAAATAGAAGCAACATTCTTATTATTATTAAACTACCAGTTACAGACAGCTTGATCATTCCATCAATAGAATGGTCTTTTTCAACAAATACATCATTTCAAGATAATTTTTTTTATTCTATTACAAATTTGATATTCGGTTTGTCCAAAAGTACCCCACTAATAAGATTTTGATTCATATCATGAACATGTAAGACATTGATAAGAGTAACCATCTTGTCCAAAATAAATACAAGTTCAACATTTTTCTTGCCAAAAACTTTGGACCTTCTTTCATTTTTCATTTGAACCTCTTGCTCATAAATAGCTTCTTTGTAAGCCTTAAAGAGGGACTTGTTATAGCCAACATGAAAAGTGGTACATGTGTCATACCATCAATCAGAAATTTTATGTATTATAGCATAGATCTCTCTCACAATAGCAACGATCTCTTCATCTTCCTTTGTTTAATTTATTTTTGATTTCTGGGTCTTTTTGAACCTGCAATCTCTAGCATAATGGCCAAGTTTGCCACACACAAAGTAGTCGTCTTGCTTGGACTTCTTGAATTTCTTTTTATACTTCTTAGGACCAAGAAAATCTCCTTTACTGTGTTTTTCATTGTTGGATTTATTTGACGGCTTATTCAAAGCATTGACCTTATTATTGTCATTATAAGAATTTTCATTCTTTTCTCTCTCCCTCGATTCCTCTTCGATTTGAAAGTACTTTTGAATTTCTTTCAAAGATTTTTTTTAAAATTATGGAGTATTTTTTTCTAATAACCCTTTCAAGATGTTGGCAATTTTGTTATAATTGCTCCAACTTGAAAAATTTCAGAAAGTTCAATTCTCACAATCCTCAATTGATTTACTATAACCTATAATTTATGTATTTGTGCCAAAATAAGCTTATCATCACTGAACTTAAACTCAAAATACTTAGAAACGTGAAACTCTTTGGTACCTTCCTCTTTAGTTTTGTATTTAAATTTCAATGCATTCTAATTTTTTTTTGCCGAAGGTTCGATGGTGTAGAGATCATAAAGACGATCTGAAAGGGTATTGAGAATGTGACTTCTACACAAAATTTTATCTTCCTCCCACTTTTTTCATGCCATGAGTTCTTCGGAATCATCATCTTTAAATGGAGCAATTGAAATAAGACTTGAATCAATAACATAAAAAATCTTCAAAGCAGTCAACATAAACTTCAACTTATCCCTCCATCTTGTGAAATTAGCACCATCAAAAGAACAAATACGAACAAAATCTTGGTTCATGAGTCGGATTGTGTTAGAATCCATAGTAATAGAAAACAAATTTCCTTTTATCCAATTTTAACTCCAAATCAGAATTTTTTAAAAAAAATAAATATCGTTTTTATATTGTTGTATAATATGAATAATAAATATTGAATTGGAGGCTTGAAAGACACGCGTAACACTTTCCTAACAATGATATTTTCTCCCCCTCCTCTGCAAGATTGTTATTGAATTTAGTATAAATAACATAAATACCAACCCTTTTGGAAGTAATTATACTTTCTCCCATTTTTTTAATTACTTTACTCTTTCTCCCTATTAATATACATAACATAGCCGACATATACATATCATTCTGTGTATATGTTGGAATTTTTGTAATATGTGTAGGGAGTTGAGATTTTTTGTAACATTGGAAACATAAGTTGTGTATTTGTGTAATTTTTAGTTGAATTTAATGCAAATAATTTTAGTGGATATGACAAGCCTTTGAATTTTTGCACCAAACAAATAGTAAAGAAATCCTATAGGAAAGCAAGAAATCTAAAACTTGATCTTTTGTGGGGAAGAAAAATTTATTTACAGAAAGTTGAGAAGAAAGAAAAATTATTCTTGCAAAACAACACTTGAAGAGTTTATATAATTAAACTTTTAACCAACACACCTCTTCATAAGTGACATTCTTTCAATAAAAGACATGTTTACATAAGGGACTCACCCTTTCAACAAAAGACATATTCTTTCAATAAAAATCACACTCTTTCAATAAGAGACACACCCTTTCAATAAAAGACACACCTTTTTATAATAAACATTAATTATTTATTTAAACATTTACTAACAAAGTCAACTTGAGAATTGAATTTGATGTAATGAGATATAATTATACAGTTTGACATATTTGGTTGGCCAGATAATTACTTGGCCAGCATGTAATTGGGTGTAATTGGCATGAGGTAATTACACTCTCCAATTCACAGAGAGAATTTGTGAATTGCTGGTAATTACATGGTATATTTACAAGTTGATTACTTTTTACTTTTTATTTTTATTTATTTTTATTTCTATTACTTTAAATTCTTTTTTTATTTTTATTACGCATATCATAAAAATTCCTTTTTGAATAAAGTTATAAACTTACGTTTTTCTTTTCTTTTGAATCATATTATGTACATTACGTTGAAATTTTACATAAGAGTAATATGTTAAGAAATTTTTTCTTCTGAATTTTGGACATATGTTATATTTTCAGTTCTTATTTTACTAGTATTGACTTGATGCTTCACATTGCAAGCCATTTCTTTTAGGTAGAATGGGTTGATTATCTTTTTGTCAAATATTTTAATAATTTTATGACGTTAGTTTTATAATATTAATATTTTTGATCAAACGTGCATTTCATGACGTTCTTCAAAATCATGCACCTTTAATTTTTATGATTAATTTAATTAAAATATATTAATCTAAAAAATATACACCAATTATTTTTTTATATATATGTATAATTCTTAAATATTTAATTTGATATTATTTATAAATTTTTTATTTGACTAATGTAAATTTTTAGTTTTCGATAATTAAATTTTATTTTAAAAATTTAATATAACTATGTAATTACATCTGTACAACCAACAGGTACACTTTTAATTACAATGTATATACACTGTGACAAATGTAACAAGTTTGTGTAATTACTTGATTAGTAATTACTATACTATTAATTACATCAATTTCAACTACCATGTGACTTTTCAAACGGATCCTAATCGATAACCGTCAAAAGGCACATGACACCTTAATTTGTCCATAAAAGTTTATTCATATGGCAACTGACTCATTAATTTTAAGGTGCATTTTGATAAATGATTAATGATAATTCATGTGACTTATTAGCATATGGTTCACAAATTACAACCTTCATCTACAATTTAGGAGTAATTATCTGGCCAACTTAGGTCTTTTTATGCAAATTGATTAATCATCATTACTTTATCAAATAATGGCAAACTTAAGGCAGAGCCAGTTCATAAACAAAGTAATATATATATATATATAAAGGAGACTTATAGGCATGCTTCATAGGTCAAGAAAAATATTTATCTTTTTTCTTCTATTTTTGAGTTTTTTTTTAATATTTTACAAGTTATTGTATTTATGAAGGGGAGCCTTGGAATAACTGGTAAAGTTTCTGCCATATGACCAGGAGGTCATGGGTTCAAGCCTTGGAAACAGCCTCTGGCAAAAATGCAAGGTAAGACTGCATACAATACACCCTTGTGGTGGGGTCCTTCCCCAAACACCGTGCATAATGGTAGATTTAGTGCACCGGGCTGCCCTTTTTTGTATTTATAAAGAAAAAACTGCACATTGAATAAGAAAAATAAATGGCTATTAAGTGAGCAATTTATTTTTGCCTATTCATATTCTATTTTTCATACTATATATAATATTCTCATTTTATGAGAGGGTCTTATGATATGTTTTTTTCTCTTCTCCTTTATTTTCTTCTTTCTTTCTTTCTTCTTTTAATTTTGTTTTATATCTTTGATTTTAATATATATCATCATCAGCTTATAAAAAGGATGGTGAAGATAAAGTTGTTTGATATGAAGAGGTAACAATAGCATTTCACAATATTGCCATATGTATACTAATGTGTGGCTTAAATCTCATTTCTGATATGTTTAGTGTTTTGTTGGCATATTTTATTTTTGATTGACTTTGATTCTGTCAATATTTAAATTATAATGCAAACTTTGGATATTGATCATAAAGATCTAATCTTTCCCTCTTTTTTCAGGTTACTTATTATTGTCAAAATAATAATTTGTTATTAAGTTGGAACTGCTTATCCAATGGAAGGTTTAGTAATGCAAAGTACAATTTATTCGGTTAGACATTAATTTTTTCATTTGTTCTTAAATTGAATTTGTTGTTGGAGGGCCTGCTTCTTAATCAGTCTCTGTTTTGAGCTCTTAGTATAGAAAACTATTTAGTAAGAGCGACATCTTCAAATAGATCCTATCCGGTGTGAATCCACATTAATCAAACTCGAATGGAGGTTCCAAGTACTGGATAAGAAACTTAAGAAAGAAAAAGAAAACCTTATCGCGAGAGGTTTTAGGTCAAATGGATTCGTAATTGTCCCATACTGAAATGGTACATAATCTTTGATTTTTAGAGAACTTAAATAAAGTATAAATAGAAATATCAATTTATCAAATTATTGCTCTCCATAGCTTTTACTTCATGCTAGACATCTCAACAGTCTCTCTTTATAAAGAAAGAGATCTTATCTCCATCTTTGTTCAAATATATATGTTACAGGGTTAGACTTTCATCTTCTTTAATTATTTTTACAATTCAATAGGTTGCTATGATGGGCATATATTGCTTACATTATTTTATAGCATTCTTCTTTATGTCAATTTTTGAAAAACTTAAAGTGTTAAAAAAGACAAATATATAAGAGGTGATGTTCCCTGCTTTATCACTTTCAATTGTATTTATTTTTTTCTTATTTTTTGATATTGCTGTCTCCATTTCACTATTTAATGCTAACATAATAATCTATTTTAAAGTATTTTTATTTTTCTTAAATAATTTATTTAATAAGTCATTTTCACAACTTACACTACTTCACATTCCCATAACTTCTATTCTAATAATATCCATTAATTTTGTGCTTTTAACTCACATATTACCATCTTTATAACTCATGCTCTTAATAATCTTTATTACTCAAGAAAATTAAGATTTGTAAATGGACAATTAAGGATCATCATATACAATATTTCAATTTGATATAAAAAAAGCTTTGGGTAGTTATTTCAATCTTGTAAGGTATAATATTGTACACTTCAGAAACATATGTAGAAAGAAGTTATGAAATGTTGAAGAAGATTTTAAATTTTGTTGATAATCCAATGTGGTGCAGAGGAATTATGGATATTTACAAAGGATCTACTTGATTTAATTTTTACATGCTTTTTGATTGAAAAAAAAAGTACATTATTTCAAATTAAAATCTCAACTTCATTGAATGTGAAATAGAAATAAAATAAAATTGTTACTAGCGAATATATTTTAACTTATTGATAAAGAACATACTATCCATCATTTAATAACTATTAAATTATTGATTTTTTTAATGAAACGAAAATATTATTCACAATATAATTATAACAAGTTATAATATTATAATTAGACAATAAATCTAAAGTGAATATAAAATTAATAAAAAAAATAATTAATTTTTTAACACCGTACAAAACGCGATTAATTTTCCTAGTTAAATAATAAAACTAAAGTAGCATTCAACGATTGCTGTTGCTAGTCGTAGGCTATCAAATACTTGGATTCTAAGGTTAAATGTTCACTGTACGCTATAATAAAAATAAATATTTATTTTTATTTGTTCAAAATCCAAGAAATCAAAAAGTAATTTGTCATTTCACTTTTAGTTATTTTATCCTTGTTATTAAGTACTACTATTTCATTTTTCAATTACTTAGATAACTTATTGTAATTAGGATGATATAATATACTCTCTTCTTCTCAAATTATATGTTCCAAATTTTCAAATTTGATTTGTCATTCTACTTATCTTTTTTCATTAATCAAGAAGAGATATTTTTTTTTTTTAATGTTTTACCCTTTGATTAATTACTTTTTATTCAAATTAAAATGTAAACATAATTTAATAGAGGTATTCTGATAAACTAGATATGCTATTAATTATTTTTTTTAATCAATGTGTCTCTCAATTTGGGACGGATAATGTAATAGCCATTATATTTATTGTTTAGTGTGCCAAATCAACCATATATAAGTAAAAATAGTAATTGCGATGGTTAATGAGTTGATTTTAGAGATTCAATGCTCAGGGTCAGGGATCTACACCGATCGCCTAATGGGGACTAATTTATTTTAGTCAAATGTTAGATCCGATTTTTCTTCCCTTCATTTATTTTCTTATTTTGAATATATCATTCCTAAATTCTCGTCAATGCATGTATCAGCATGTGGTTGACAAACTTCAGTGGACTTCTTTTCTAAGACAAAAACAAAACAACCTATTTTTCTCCCCCCTTCCTGTTTCCTTCCTCCCCCCAACCCCCAACCCCAACATCTCCTCCTTTCTTTTTCTAAGGGGTGGGTTTTGAGTGTTATTGACGCACATCTCTGTTGGAATATGATTGTTTAGAAGATTGGCAAAGTAGTGGAATAGATGAAAAACGGGTTGATTCACCTGCCCATCTTCACAAGTTCAACCTCTTTTTGAGATGTTAAGGATATCAGGATAAGGAAAAGACTAAATCATGTAAGGAAGGGATTTAAAAGCAAGGCGGCCAAAAGACCATCTAAGGAAGGCAACAAAGAGTCTCCAAATAGGAATGAGATTCTTCAAAGAAACACTCCAAAAAGGAATTAGATTCCTTAAAAGGAAAAGTAAGCTGACTTAAAGGAAACAAGTATCTATATCTTAATACCCAAGAGCTTCCACAAAGTCGTTTGCACACTCATACATATAAAAGATAATTCAGAGTTGATTTTTGAGGTGTTGCGTGAAGCACTCCTCGAAGGAACAAGTCCATATAGCATAGTCTAGCTATAGGTTTAGCTAAATTATATTAGGAGTGCTCTTTGAGTTGTAATTACTTATGATTTTGTAGTTCTAGTGTGTTGTAAGCCGGATTAGGAGTTAGTCATCAATTTAGGATAACTTGATGACTTGGGACCACAAGCCTTTGGAGGTTGTGTGTTGTTAGAAATTAGAATTTATAATTCTTTAGGTTACAAAGTTTGCAATCGTTAGCTGAGTGACTCATTAGTGAAATTAGGGTAAATCTTGTAGAGGTAAGAGTCTTGATTTTTTTTACACATGTAGAGCCAAGTGTTTTCCACACAAAATATTGTGTTCTTATTTTACTACTTTTAACAAATAAGTGGAATGTGTTAGGTGTAACACCCCGCATTTTTGGACTAGTCTTTGAACCGTCGTTCTTATGTGTATAAGTTATAAACCAAATGATTCCCATATAAATATAAGTTTCATGATATTTATCCTCGTGTTTGATTTGATTTCGAGGTGTAAAATATTCATAGCAATGGCTTAAAACAAAGTTGAGCTAAGATCATTTGATTCGTCTAAAATTTGGTATTCGATTCTACAAGGGTCTACTTTAAGCGTCTATGACTTTTAATATACGTGGAATTTTTGTCCATATTCTTCAAGATTTGCTCTCAAGAAACCCTCATACTTTTTCATGAACAAGGTTCAAGTTGTTCCTCTCAAGAACACAAGGATTCAAGCTTCAAATTCATGATTTCTTCAATAATGCATCGAATTAAGGTATGTGGGAGTTCATCCATGGATCTCCTTTCACCCATGGAGCCCCAAAACCCTTTTCTTTCTATTAAAGAATGAACTTTTATCATTATGATATTTTATATGCTTAGGAAGATTGAATTTCATGTTTCCATGGTGATTTAAATTAAACTCAGCCTATGTATGATCCCATGCAAAATTTGATTTCCTCATATTATGGATTTTGTTTCCCATGTCACACTGAAGTAAATTTCATGTTGTTGAATTGAATGCTCATGTTTAGAATATCCTCATGCTTTATTCAAGTGAATATCATCCCAAGTTCATGATTTTTAGAGAACATTCCCATGTTTTAAATTTATGCTTTCCACATGTTTGATGAAATTCTCATACCATGTTCAACTAGTTTCAAGATGAATCCTCAAGATATAAATTTTGCCATGTAACTCTATTGTTCCCTCATGTTTAAGACATCCTTCTGTTCAAGCTATGATACTTACATACTTTGATGAAAGGCCCAGGTCCCATTTTACACGAATTTCATGTAAATTTCCTAATCCATGATTTTAGTTGTTTAATCATGCTATGCTCCCATGTTTAAGATATTCCCATGTTCAACTTCATGACCCCCCATGTGTTTGATGAATTTCCCCATAATAAAGTATTAATCTCCACGTGTTTGATGAAATACCCAAGTGATAGTTTTTTTTTTTAATAATGCTTACTTATCATGGTTTCAAATGCTTTCATGTGTCCTTATTGTTATTGCCTTAGAGTCCTGGGGGTTACGAATACCCGAAATTTAGCTTTTTACATAGTTTTCAGTATCTTCAAAATGGTTTTAGATAAACCATGAGCCTTGTCATTCAGTTAGTATCATATTCGGTTAAACTCAGTCCAGTTTCAGTGCCAGTATCAATTTACACATTAATAATTACATCAGAATCCGTATGCACTGTTATTTTCATAATACCATAACCTAAGCTTATCATTTATTAGATATTAGTACATGCACCAGTTAGTAATTCGTGTCAGTTTAGTTGGGAGTAGGATTTAGCACTGAGCGAACCCAGGGATGGGGGCATTCCTGCCAGAATAGGGTTTGACCGTTAGTAGCAATCCCTAAGTTACATAATTACGTAGCCAGCGTAGGTTTAAGATGTCTTTCTTCCATTTTAGGGTTGACACATATCTCACATGTTTCCTGCTAATATAGGGTTACTCCTTAGTCCATTGGGACACCAGTTTAGTGGATCCACACAACTAGTGTTAGTACCCGTGGCATAGTACTGACACCCTTTCAACTGGGGTTACAGGTTAGACCCCAATTAGCTTAGATTAGGGACTATTAGTTAGACTATACCTCCCACAGTTTTAGTCCATTAATCAGTATAATTCAGTTCATGTTTGCTTGACCAAGTGTACAGACTCTCAGTTATTCAGTTACTAAATTTCAGTATTTTAGTTTACAGACTATTTCAGAATCATGTTCTACGCTTGGTCTCGCATTCTTAGATTTTACAGTTTTCATGCATTCTTACTCAATTATTCATATTGTTCTGTTAGTCCTTATCTCATATGCACAGTATCCCATAGTTTTACCCTAGTTATTCAGATTAACTACAGTTCAGTATTACGTGATTAGTATTCAGTCATTAGCTATTCAATGTCCGGATATCAGTAGTCCATATTCATATATCAACTATTCAGTATATAGGTACTAGTTACTCCCTTTTTACTTAGAGTTCAATCATTCCGTAACCCAAACATTAGTTATTCAGTTAATCAGAAAAGCTTAGTATATGTCAGTTTCTATCGCGTAGTTTCAAACTCAGTATTCATACAATATCTATGTTTTACCATATCCCAGCTTCAGGTCTACTTATTCTACAAAAGTAAGGATTTTAAGAAAACTAAGTGTAGTGTTTCACCATCTTACTAGATTATGTTTGTTGCTCATGTTTTTAAGATATTTCAGCTTTCATTCTATTTCAGTCTCTTGGTGGGTCTACTTACACCTAGTCATGCATGTTCTAAGATTACGTATGAAACTAGTTTTACTTATTGCATTTATCCCTGCATACTTAGTATATTCCAGAAGTATTGATCCACATATATGTCTATGTGCTACATTGTCTCATAATGTAGGTACCAGTTATAGCCTACGCATAATGATCAGACAGTTGTAGTTTCCAGCCAGCAGGTGATGAGTTCTCTTGTTTTAAGAAATCTAGACAGTTTTAGTTCATGTACAGTTCATTTATTTTTCATATGTATTGATTAGTGGTAGTTGGAGGTATGTCCCAACTATCTATAGTCAGTATAGTAGAGGCTTCATAGATGTCAGTCAGAGTCAGTCATGTAAATTTGGTTTCTTCCTTCAGATTTATCTGATTGTAAAATTTTGTCAGTTACATACTATTTCAGATTTTTAGTATGCTTATGTTTCCGCACAATAGAACTCATTATTTAATGTAATATATTCTAGTTCCTTTACAGTATGCTAGTTCGTGGGTTAACTTGGGATAACTTATGGTTTCTAGCATTGTGTGGCGTCCAGGGTGTACTCCCGGGGCATTACATTAGGTAACATGTTTCATCTATAGAAAATAATTATCTATAAATCACTAAAACACTAGGGTATGTATAATATCAATTGGTCTTAGAGAAAGTTATCTTATTAAGAGGTTACACCTTAAGATAAGATCAGGATGAATTCTGCGCCTTTTGTTGGGCATTGTGAAGGACAATCCACTATACAAAACCCCTCGTTTCAACGGATCTTACTTAATATGGTGGAAGGAACACATGAAAGTCTTTATTCAGGCTGAAGACTATGAATTGTGAGATAGAATAACTCTAGGACCCATACTCCCATGAAGATAGTGAAAGGAGAGCACGTAAGAAAAATAAGAACTAAGTTTACTGTTGATAGATTTATTTCTATAAGAAAGAATTCCGAATCCAAGAATATACTTGTGTGTATTCTTGGTCCTGATGAGTACAATAGAGTTTCAAGTTTTACCATTGACAAATAGATCTAGGATGCACTAGTTAATGAACATGAAGGCACTATTCAGGTGAGAATGTTCGGATTAGGTAGGCTATTCACCGAGTTGAAACATTCAAGATGAAGGATGGTGAAATTCTACAAGAGATGATAACTCAACTTACCACCTTAATGAACGAACTCTCCTCCTTGGGTGAAACCTTAACCACTAAGGAATAAGTAGACAAGGTTTTGAGAATCCTTCCAAAGGAAAATTGGGATGTGAAGGTAACTGATATAAGGGATGTAAAGGACCTCATCCATATAACTTTTGATGAATTGGTAGGAAACTTAAAGATCTATGAGATGAATATGGGTATCTCTAAAAAGGTTGAAACTAGGGACAAGTCACTAGCTTTAAAAGCATCTGACAATGATGACTCAAAATTAGATAAAGAACAAATGGCTTTCATTAATAAGAATTTTAGAAAGATCTTTAAAAGAGATGGCAGAAGTGACAGGAAAGGAACATGTAGTAAACGTCGGCCAATGATAGACCACAAGGTGAGTGCTTTAAGTGTGAGAAACTGATCAAAATGATAAAGGATTGTCCTCTATCGTAAATTGTATGAATAACAAACACAAGGCTAAATACAAGGGTAAATATAAGAAATCTCATCCTATGATAGTTGGTTGGAGTTCAAACTATGAAAAACCTGATAGTGAAATAGATGAAACTGCCTTTTTAGAAATAGGTGACTCTGATCTGTTGGAAGAAAAAAAGAAAGAGGAAAGGAAATCTGAGGTAAGTTTACTTCATATCAAAGATAAACTTAATTTTATCTCTAAGAAAAAATTAACCACCTTGATGGTTCATCTAATTGATGAATTTCATGACTTAACAACTAACAGATATCACTTACTCAAATCTCTTGCTAGTCTCAAGTATGAATTCATAGAAATTGAAAAGGGTAAGATCACCATTGAGAATGAAAACTACTCTCCAAAGGAATAGGTTAACCAACATGGTATAACCATCCTAGCTCTTAAGTTAGAAGTACTTAAATTATCCATCACTAATAAAGGGAAAAATATTGTATATGATGATTTCTAAGGATTAAGTCTTCACTTAAACAAAGGAGTAAAGACTTACTGAATGAAAAGAGAAAAAATTAGAAAACTTAATTAAGAAAACTCTAGGTTAAAGCTAGGTCTAGAAAGATCTATCAGGTGGACTCAATCCTAAAGAATTGTAAATTATCTAAAAAGTAGAAATCACAGTGAAAAGGTGTAAGACCCCGCAAAACCTAAGTTTAACTCTGTCTTTTAAGCTTACAAAGTGGTCCCATACTTAGAAAAATTATAGCTAAGTATTCAAACTTAGTGTCATTTTGGCCTTTGTAAGTTGGCAACTCTATTTCACTACCTTTATGACCTTAAAATATCAATCTTTAGGTTAATTCATAATTAGGAATATCAGTAGGGGTTCCCGAACGAGTTTCATATTTTTCAGACCTAGTTTGAACCACGTTTGGGAATCCAAACCAGTGTATCAATGTCATCTCAGCGCGGTGCATGGATCAATATTTTTCCTTGGCTCCCAGTGGCAATTTCCAGTGAACCGACACGGCGTGTTGGCTATCGCATTGATGCCAATGATGCGGTGCGTCAGTTTGCATGTCGATGGTTAAATTTTTAGTCATTAAAAAAGCCACGTCTTTTAAGGTAATTGGGTCTTTTTCCCATGTCCTTCGGCCCCTATAACACTAGATTTAGCCCTCAATTAGCAAATTATATTCATTCTTTCTCAAAACACTCAAGAATAAAAACCCTAGGAGATTTTATTTCAAGATCCAAGACTCAAGGTTTCCACCATTATTCTTCAAGAATTCGCCAACTAAGGTATGTGAAGTGTTCATCCAAGGGTTCCTTCCACCCTTGGAGTCCAAGAAACTCTTTTAAACTTCAAGTTGGAATTTATGACTTCCATTATCGGTATTAAAGTGTATTCATGATTACTATTTGAATTAGATTTCTATTTCATGGTTTATTATAAGTTTCATGTGGAATTGGTTATTATGTGTGTAGATTCATCTGAATTCATGTTAAACCCCTTGAAATTGTGAAATTGGAAGTGAATCATGATGCCCTCTTATTATGTTCATATAGTATGCTCACAAGTTCTTGATGAATTGTTCATGTGAACTAATAAGGGAAAGAAATCATGTCATGCTTGATTATATGCAAGTTGTACCATGTAAGTATTTGATAAAATGTCTCGATAGATACATTATGAACAAGTGTGCATTTTATGCTATGCAAGATCATGTGATGCTTTACTTTTCATACTATTGAGTCCTGGGGGTATTTAATACCCAACAATTTAGCTGATTACGAAGAGCCATGGTCAGTCTTAGGATAGTATCATTCATGTCACGATTAGTAGTACTCTTAGTTAGTTACAAAACTCAGGAAGAACTCACTAGATTCAGTATAAGTCCAGTACAGTTCAGTATTCAGTTCAAACCTCAGTAAATTCAGTCAGTTAACATGAATTCAATAGTATTCTGTCAGTCCACAAAACTCAGTTAACTCAATTTAGTTTAGTTAAACAGTATGATCAGTAATAGTTTAGTCCAGCTTAGAACAATTTAGAAATCAATCCAGGGTCTATTCGGTTTGGAGTAGGATTCAGCACTAAGTGAACCCTAGGATAGGGACTCACCTGTCAGAAGAGGGTGTGAGCCTTAGAAGCAGTCCTTGTGTTCCAGAACTATGTAGCCAGCATAGGTTGAGACATCAACCTACTTGTTGAGGGTTGATGATGTGATCTACCTGCCAGTTGAGGGTACCACTGTTCTCGTCCAGAGCACCTGCAAGATAAGGGTGACTCATCTTGTCTTTACCCATGGCACGGTACTGACACCCTTCCAACTGGGGTTATAGGTTGGACCCTAATCTATTCAGAAAGGGGCATGTCAGTTAGATGATTACCTCTCACAGTCTCAGTTTAGATTCAGTCTCAGTATAGAACTTAATTTAGTTCTACAGATTCAGGACTGTTAGATATAATCACTCAGCTCAGTAAAAAACTCAGTATAGTTCCACAGAATTAGGACTGTTAGATACAATCATTCAGTTATCAGTAATTCAGTATCAGTATACTCAGATATGAGTTAATTAATATTTAGACTTAGTATTCAGTGTTATCACGATCTTAGTTACAGTTATGTATTCATGCATGTACTATCATCTAGTTATACTCATGTCATTCAGTCAGTATTGTTCATGCATATGAACCCATGCATTTCAGCCTACTTCACTTCACATATCAGTACATTCAAAGTACTGACATATACTTTTCTCTTACACTATGATATTTTATATCATAGGTTCAGACACACGGGCTCCCGAGCACCCTTAGCAGTTCAGATCTTCAGCAGCCAGAGTTAGTGATGAGTCCTCATAGTTCGAGAACATAATTATTATTTAAATATTTTAGTTTATTTTAGTAGTAGGAGTTATTTGGGGACTTGTCCCATCAACTCTAAATTTCAGATAATTTAGAGGCTTTTCATACTAGAGTATTTTCTGACAGATTGTTTCAGTTTTCGTATTGTTATGCTGTATTTAGTTTTATTACAGTATTGAACCTTATGGCATGTTTTCCACCTAATTTCTGTATATTATAGTATTATCATTCTGTTAATGCAGCAGGTACCAGTCATAGATTAGCTGTGGTCCTTCGAGATTATGAGCACCATATAACATCTGGGGTACAGACTTAGGGCGTTACAAAAGGTTGGACTAGGATTTCAAAAAGAAACTACTCCTACAAATAACATGTTTTATATTTTTGGAAAACTAGGACATCGTATCACTGAGTGCTAAAGGTAATGAAGTGATGAAGAAAAATTGAGAGTTAATTAAAAATAAAAATTTATACTTGTCAAAAGAAACAGGTTTACTTCTCTTAAAAAGAAAAAGTTCAAAACAATGAAGAGAACTTGGTTCATATTGCTGAAAATAGCAAGGTTGCTCCTGTTTAAAGAAACAGGTACACCAACATGTTGTCTACATAGTCTAGAAGAAACTTAATTCACCCCTTTGATCATAAGAACGGACCCAAGCTGATCTGGGTGTCTAAACCTAATCTCTAAATTGTTTTACTTATAAGAGTAAAAGATGACATGCGGAATTGGTGCATGGATATGCTTGCTCAAGACACATGATTGGAAACGAATAATTTTTTTTGTAGCTCACATCACTAAAAGGAGGATATGTATCCTTTGAAGATAAAAAAAGATCATTACGGGTTTAAAAAATATTGAAACAACTGAAAAAAAAGCTTTGGACATAGTTTATCATGTTGAAGGGATGAAACACAATCTTCTAAGCATCTCTCAACTATGTGACAAAGGCAACAAGGTAACTTTTACCTTAGCAGGGTGCAACGTCAAGAAGCTAGATACAAAAGAAGTTATGCTCACTGCAAAAAGGCACAAGAATGTGTATAAGGCTAACATATTGGGAGCATCAAGCTTTGATATCACCCATTTAAGTACAATAGATTATGATTCTATTCTATAGCATAAATGAGTAGGTCATGCAAGTCTGTAACAGTTAAAAAAAATTCTTCTAAGGACTTAGTCGTAGGACTTCCTAAAACTAAGTTCAAAAATGACAAGACATGTAGTGCATGTGTAAATAGGAAGTAGGTGAGAACTTCAATTCAAGATGAAGAACCTGGACAGTACAAGCAAGTGCTTTAAGCTAGTCCATATGGATCTTTGTGGACCAATGAGAGTAAGAAGTAGGGGAGGAAAAAGTTTGTTTATATGCTTGTGGATGACTATTCAAGATTCACATGGACACTTTTATTAGCTTAAAAGAAGATGCCTTAGATGTGCTAGACATATTTTTAAAGAAAATAGAAAAGAAACTTGGTATTGTTTAGATTTCTATCGGATCTAATCATGGAACTAATTTTAAAAATACAAAATTCTTACTGTATTGTATAATAGATGGGTAAATCATAACTTCTCTGCCCTTAGGACACCATAATAAAATAGAGTGGTTGAACAGAAAAATAGGACTATAGAAGATATGTCCAAGACTATGATGATTGCTAGAAATCTTACTCAAGATCTTTAGGTTGAAGCCTTAAGTACTGCTTTCTACATTATCAATAGATGCATGACTAGACCTATCTTTGAGAATACTCCATATGAACTGATAAAAGGAAGAGATCATAACATCTCTCAGCTTAGGTGTTTTGGGTGCAAATATTTTATTCAAAATAATGAAAAGGACAACTTGGAAAAGAAGGAAATTATCTGGGGTAATCTCTACAGCGTAAATCATACAATAAATAAATTATGTTGAATAGATTTTGCATGTAGTATTCGATGAATTGAGAACTATGTTTGAATTTTCTTCGCAAGATACAAATGAAGCATAATAGGTTACACTACCTAGTTCACCTGATGAATATATCAACGGTAGATTGATAGGGGAACAACGTAAGAAGAGAGTGGCTCATTTAAGGACTCAAATCCATTTATAGAAGAGAATACTATAAGTTCACAAGGTCTAGTATTGAAGAACTACAAATATAAGGATCTCATACAATTGATAATATTCTCACAAAACTTACATGGAAATCACTACAAGATCAGGACTACAAAATGTAACGACCCGGGAGTACTCCATGGACGTCACACGATACTTAAGACTACTAATAGTCCCACGCTAACCCATGATATCTATTTGGAACTAAACTCATAGGAAAGTGGATTGATATATACATAATTGCCAAAGGAAAACCAACTTTTAAATATTCCTTTCTGAAATCTTAAAATTAGAAGTCTTAATAAAGTATCTTTAACTGAAATAGACGTTGTCCGACAAACCTCTAATCTTATAACTGAAAAGTCACTAGGTAGATCCCATCTGACCCATAAAATAAATAAACTAACTAAGAAACATCCATAAGGTTTGAAACTTTAATAGACTTGGTCCCCGTACTATGAGGACTCACCAAATGTCGGGATGCATGAGGTGATATTCGTGATCAATCGTGCTGCTGGAAACGAGCACCAGAACCTACATTATAAGACAATATAACACATAGACATCTATGTGGGTCAGTACTTCTGAAATATACTGAGTATATAGGGGTGAATGTAATAAATATAACAAAAACTGAATATACTTTTAAATCATGCATGCTAAGTGTAAAGGGACTCACCTTGGAGATGAATAAAACTGAAAACTGAAAGATCATAAAACAAAGTGATAAAGAATCAAGAATAAGCTTAGTGAGTCATTACACTTAGTTTCTAAAATCTTTACTTTTATTCTTTGTTGTGGGAGATTCTTATAACCAACATAAACTATGTGAACTACCATGGAGTCCAACGTTTTAACCACGTTGGGGAGAGCTGTCCTACCCTTGCAATTAGAATTAAACCTTAACTTAAGTGATCACTAAACTTTATCCATATTGGGAAAAATACATTCTTTGGAGAGGTTTCTTAAACATACGGTGGCGCGTAGTTTTTGGAAATTAGGTTACCCTTATCCACATTTCCTTCTCGGTGCTAAATACTACTCCCAAAATTTTATATATATGCTCATACTTAGGAAATTCACATTAAAAATAGCATGTGGGTGTGTAAATGAAAAACCAGCTATGCTTCTTTTACTTAAATCATACTCATGGGGTGAAATTTGTGGATTCAAATCTTAAATATGATCATAAGATCAAAATTACAGTTTAATCAAGTTGCCATAATTGCAAATTAAACTCATAATCTTGAACTTCTTGTCTTCAATAACTTATGCTTAAATCTTTAAATTCATGCATCATGTCTTAGAAACTTCATATAAAAGTACCATGCTCAAGACTTAAATTAGAATCTTTCATCAATTCATCAAACTTCAAGTCAAGATAATGAAAATCATATCATAAAAGTATTAATGCAAGTCAAAACATGAACAAAGGTTATCGTCTGTACAAATCAATCTTTAAATCACATAATGATATCATAAATTCAAGAATATGGGAATTTGGGGATAAACCCTAATTTAAAATCACATCAATTCAACTTTAAATTCATGTTTTTGGGTACAAGGTTGAAAGATTACCTTGCTCAAACCCCACATACCTAGATTTACTTGAATTGTGAAAAGAACTTGAACTTAGAGACTCGAGAGATGTCTTTTTGGGAGAAACCCTAGCCTTGTTATTCTTGAGGATGGGTGGAGAAAGAGTATTGTTAACTGACTAAGAATAAAGGAAAAGAACTCCTCTTTTATGATATAAATTTGTGGGTTGAGAGTATAAAAAGGACAAAAGACCAAAAGTCCCCTTAACTGAATAGATAGAAACTTACCCGTCAGTCGTCACGAGTTACCTAACGACTTGTAACATCTAGTTACGAGTTGGCCTGGTGACTCGTAACCTTGACAGTAACAATAAGGATGTGTACTGTTCTGATATGAGACATATTCACAATTCACTATGACTTGTAGCCATCACTTGTAATCTTGACAGAAACTTAGGGATCCTACACTATTGTCTTAACAACTCCCACTATACATCTCGTATAGCCTGGTAACAACTTGTAGAGTTGAGTCATCATGTGATCAACATTATTTGGCTTTCGCATTGATCTAACTACGAATGGGCCATACGACTCATAAGGATTCTTCACGACTTGAAGAGTGAGTCTTAGTTTCCTCAGTGATCTTTAAAGACACATTGTATTACAATATCTCCCCTTTGGGAAAATTCTTCCTCGAATGAGACCCATCTAGGATTAGAATTTTAGGGAAAAATCGACATCTCCATACTGAACTTTCTACCAAACTCATAGTTATCACATGGATTCAATGATTCATGGACACATGATACGATACGATAATACTAAAATGGTCTTAAGGAAAAAGAGTTTGCTGAGAATAATAATTTAACTTTGGTGGGACTGAATCGGAAGAAAAAAAATGAGGGTACTTAGTCATTATGTTTACTTTGGCTTCCCAAGTGGCTCCTTCAACCAATTGGTTTCTGCAAAGAACTTTTACTGACGCCATATCTTCATTCCTTAGTCTTTGGACTTCGCTATCTAGTATTTCGATCGAATTTACTCATAGAACAAATTATCTTTGACCTCAATAATCTTGAGAAGAACTACTTGGGATGGATCCCCAATACATGGAAAACTGGGTGGACCTCTGCTAACTTTGGAAGAAGTTCTAACTCATACGCAACCTCTCTTATAAGCCTTACTATTTCATACGGACCAATAAATTGGGGACTCGGTTTTGCTTTCTTTCGAAATCTCATTATCCCTTTCATGGGAGACACCTTTAAGAATACCCAATCACCAACTTAAAACTTGAGTTCCCTCCTCCTTACATCTGTAAACAATTTTTGATGACTCTGAGCAGTTCTCAACCTTTTACGAATCAGTTGGACCTTTTCCATAGCTTTATGAATAGTGTCTGGCCCAATCAACGCCACTTCTCCAACCTTGAACCACCCTATGGGTAATCTACACCTACGCCCGTATAATGCCTCAAATAGAGAATCTGAACGTTAGCATAGTAACTATTATTATAAGCAAACTCGATCAGAGGTATATGATCATCTGAACTTCCTTTGAAGTCTAAAATACACGTCTTTAGCATGTCTTCCAATGTTTAAATTGTAGTTTAGCCTAACCATCAGTCTGTGAATGAAAAGCATGACCCGACCCGATCAGGGGCTTTGTTGTAATGGGCATCCCAAGCCCGACCGGGATCAGGGACCACCCCCATTACCCAACCAAATCTACAGTCGCCTTTTTGCTCGGAGTTGGCTGAATTTTGAATTTTGAGCTTATAACAAGATAGTGTAATAGCTCATATGAAGACTCTGGAATAGGATCACAACCGTGACCGACCCAACCGAGTCCAACCATCCCATACCAACCATACCAAACCAAACCAATAACGAAACAAGAGACATAAAATAGGCCATAACCAAATAAGTTCCAAAACATAATATGATTAATCCCAAAATGAAATACAATGGAACAACCAACAATATCGTCAATTGGTATCAGTCCTAATACCAATGCCAATGCTAAGGCTGAAACCAATTTTGATCCCGCCCATTCCAACACATATCAGTACCACAAAGCCTCTAACCAAAAGAGTAAGAATATCCGGTTAGGTTATGCCCCCAACCATAGCCAAAACAAACATCCATAAATAAATCAGAATGTCTAAAAATATCCATAATATGAAATGGAGCATTTCGAAAAGATGGACGCTTACCACTTCAATCCAACAGTTATCCCTGAGTCAATCACTATGTAAGAGGAGTAGAACAGCCAGTTCCTGCATAGCATGGGTATACAGCCGCCTGAAGATGGGTTAGCGAGTGACTGCTGGCATGAACTCAGGATAAGAATAAAAGAATGCCATTTATGAAACCAAGTAAAACCATCCATAGGCACACAACCATACACACACACACATATATAACTATACCGAGAAAGTGAATCGGGTTTAGCATGCCATTAAAACCTTTACCTGGGTTGTGTAGCTTTTCCTTCCTAAACCACCCACAGGCTATATGGGTTCAGCTTTCCCTGCTGAAAGGGCCCCAGTGCGTGAAGCCACACGACCAGGGAAGAAAACCTGGGATGACTAGTACATCCTCCAAAATATAGTATGACATCATGCACATGGTCACTTGGACCAAATCTCATATCGCCAAGTATAAGTTCCCAGTTTAGATCCTCCCGGGACCACCAGATTCCACGGCTTTGCAACACCTACCTCTTTTAAACCCAATTAAAATCATTTTTCGCCCAAAGCATTATTCTATTATTATTAACCGAGGCTATTAGTAGTGGTATCATCATACCAACCATAACTTGCAAGTATTATACTTAGCCAAACCTTAGGGGCTTCTATGTACCCCACATGACTTCCAATTAACCAAAACCATGGCCACCAAGGCCTTTAAAATCCATTTAAACCATTCATACTATTTAGGGTTTCATTACCAAGTTTAAACCATGCATAAGTTCCATTGAAAAACCAATATTATAATAAACATATTGTTAAAGGAATTTTATCAAACACATTAGGGGCATAGTATTTCCAAAACCAAAGTCCATTACCAAAGAACCATTCCCATGAAGTTAATTATCCAAAACCACCATTATTGCATATAAAAACATAATTAAAACATAGGGAAACCATAACCAAACATTTATAATCGAAACCCCCAAAACATATTGGAAAACCCAAAATCATACAACATTCAAGTCATGAAAATATTATATAAAACCATGCCTTTAGTTGGAACTAAAAATAAGGAAAGAGAACACGCCTTAATTGACAAAGTAGATGGAGATAAACCACCAACAAAATCCCTAAATTAGTTCTCTAGTTTAAACCCTAACTTTCTTGCCCAAAAGCTCTTGAGAGAATTATAGAGTATTTAGGAAGAGTATCTAAGTGTTAATGAATAGAATAATCAGGTAAATAACCTCCCAATAGAAATATAAGTCATGGGACTTTATTAGGATAAGTGGGGAAATGTCCAGATTGCCCCCACTTAAGTTGCACAAAAATCCCATCCCAGGGATACGACTAACCCTTATGAGTCGTATCCTCCCTGTATACCCTTGGCCTTCCACTTGGACCCAACACTGACCAAGGTACGACTCATCCAACTCAATTCATCTAAATATACGATCCATAACCTTCTCCCATATTTTTGGCAGAATTGAATCCTAAGAGGATTGAACACTGTCCACCATATGAGTTCGGGGTACGACTTGTACCTTGGCTTATGACTCAAAGTAAGCCACTCGTACTCAGATGTAACCTTGGTTACCAAGTTTAAGGTTAAGTAAAGAAACCAAACAATTCGTATCCGACCATATGACTCATATCATAAAAGTGGTACCCATTCTAGACCAAAATCCATCCCACCAACCAATACTGGTCAGTAAATGACCGGACCATACCATTCGTAGCCTAACATACGGCTCGTACCAATGAGTCGTATTGGATCCAGAGAACAGAATTCCAAGAAATTTTCTAAGGTCTAGAAACCAGGATGTTTCAGTCTCCCCCACTAGGAACATTCGTCCTCGAATGACGGATAAGGTAGGGGTAACCATACGCACGAGTCATTTGCATTATCAAATATATTTTAATATTTAACAAAGTTTGAAAACAAAGAGGCAAAGATACTAATATTTCCTTTAACAAACTCAGAAAATAAAGATGTGTTGAAGACACATACCTTCCGCACGAATCTCAGGAACAGAAAGTAGATACAGATACTTAGACTTCATGTCCTCCTATACTTCCCATATAGCTTCTTCCACCTTATGGTTCCACCATAAAACCTGAACTGAAGCTATATCCTTAGGTCGTAACCGACGAACCTGCCTATCTAAGATCTCAATCGGGATATCTTCATAAGACAGAGAGTCCGAGATACCCAACCCCTCCAAAGGAATAATCTAAGAAAGATCACTAAGACATTTACTTAATATAGAGACATAAACTACCGGATGAATGGAGTTCAAACTACAAGGCAACTCCAATTTGTAAGCAACATTTCCAACCCTTTACAAAACCACATAAAGACCAATCTACCAGGGACAGAGCTTTCCCTTTTTCCTAAACCGCATTACTCCCTTCATTGGAGATACCTTGAGGAATACCTTATCCCCAACCTTAAACTCTAAGTCTCTACGCCTTACATCTGCATAGGACTTTTGGCAACTTTGGAAAACCTTAAGCGTATCCCGAATCAACTTTACCTTTTCCATAGTCTGATAGACCAAATTCAGACCGAGCATATCTGCCTCACCAAGATCGAACCAACCAATAGGAGATCTACACCTCCTGCCATACAATGCCTCAAAAGGGGCTATGCCAATACTAGAATGATAGCTATTGTTGTCAACAAACTCCACCAAAGGTAGATGCTTAACCAAACTGCCACCATAATCAACTGCACATGCTTGAAGCATCTTCTCCAATGATCGAATAGCTCTTTCTTCTTGCCCATCCATATGAGGATGAAAAACAGTACTTAAATTCACCTTAGTACCCAATCCCTTCTGAAAAGACCGCCATAAATAGGATGAGAACTGCATACCACAATAAGAGATAATCGAAATAGGTACTCTATACAGCTTCACAATCTTCTGAAGATATAACTTTGCATAATCCTCCATTGAGAAGGTAGTCCTCACTGGCAAAAAGTGAGTAAACTTTGTTATCCTATCCAGGATGACTCAAATCGAATCATATTAATTCTGAGACTGAGGAAGACTGGTAACAAAGTCTATTTTGATTACCTTCTATTTCCATTTAGGCAAAAAAATCTCTTGATATAACTCACCAGGTCTTATGTGCTCAACTTTAACTTGTTAACACACCAAGCACTTGGCTATAAAATTAGCCACGTCACTTTTCATACCATTCCACCAATATATCTCCTTGAGATCATGATACATCTCTCTCGAGACGGGATGTACAATATAGCATAATTCATGTGCCTCAGCCAAAATCCTTTGTCGCAAACCGTCGATATTAGAAACGTACAACCTCCCTTAGTATCGTAAAGTTCTATCGCCACTAATCTCAAACACCATTACCTTCTGCATACCCATATTACTCTTAATTTTCATCAATATAGGATCTAACACCTTCTTCTCCTTAATATTTGCACCAAGAGATGACCAAACCACTTTCTGTACCATTACTCCACCACCTTTAGAATCCATAAGATGAACTCTGAGATTTGCTAATCGGTGAAATCTTTCACCAATTCCCGATTTCCTTCCTACACATAAGCCATACTTCCTAAGGATAACCTACTAAAAGCATTAGCAACCACGTTAGCCTTACCTGGGTGATAGTGAAGACTAATGTCATAGTCTTTGAGAAGCTCCAACCATCTCCTTTTCCTAAGATTTAGATCCTTCTAAGTGAACATATACTGTAGACTCTATGATAAAAAAGATAGATACGTGCACTCTATACAGATAATGCCACCAGATTTTCAAGGAAAAAACCACCGCCAACAACTCCAAATCATAAGTAGGATAATTTCTCTTATGTACCTTCAACTGCCTGGAAGCATAGGTAATCACCTTCCTATGCTGCATCAAAACACAACCAAATCTCACCCTAGATGCATCACAATAAACCATAAACCCCTCATTGCCCTTAGAAAATTTCAAAATTAGAGCCAAAGTTAGCTTATCTTTCAACTTCTCAAAACTCCCTTCACAAGTATCCGACCAAGAAAACTTTACCTTTTTTTAAGTCAACTTAGTCAAAAGAGCAGCTATTATTGAATATCTCTCCACAAACCATTGATAATACCTAACCAAACCTAAGAAGCTCTGAATGTCTGTTGGAGTTATAGTCTAGGCCACCTTTTAACCACAACCACCTTTTGTAGATCCACCATGATCCCTTTGTTAGAAATAATATAACCAAGAAAAGTCACAGTGTTCAACCAAAACTCACACTTAGACAACTTGGCATACAACTATTGTTCCTTCAAGGTTTGGAATACCATACGAAGTTAATTAGCATAATCCACCTTACTTTTAGAAAAATCCAGAATGTCATGAATAAACACAGTGATGAAGAGATCCAAGAACTGCCTGAAAACTTTATTTATCAAGTCCATAAATGTTGTTGGGGAATTATTCAATCCAAAGAACATCACCAAGAATTCAAAGTTCCATACCAAATAAGAAAAACCAACTTAGGGATATACTCCTCCCTAATCTTAAGCTGATGATATCCAAACTGAAGATCTATCTTAGAAAAGAACTTGGCACCTTGCAACTTATCAAATAAGTCATCTATCCTTGGAAGAGAATACTTGTTCTTAACTGTAATTATATTTAACTGCTGATAGTCAAAGCAAATCTAAAGGGAACCATCCTTATTACACACAAACAACACCATTGTACCTCACGAAGATACACTGGGATGAATAAACCCCTTATCTAAAAGATTCTTAAATTGCTCCTTGAGTTTCCTCAACTCAGCCGGAGCTATTCTATAAGGAGGAATAGCTATTGGATGAGTGTGCGGAACCAATTCAATACCAAACGCTATTTCCTTATCCATAGGAACAACAGAAAGATCATCTAGAAAGACCTCAGGAAACTTATTTACTACCAAAACCGAATAAAAAGATGGACCCTCTGAGTTAGAATCTTTAACCTGAACCAAGTGATAAGGAAAACCTTTAGAGATTAACCTCTAAGCTCTAGTATAAGAAATAAACCTCCCTCTAGAAGCTAAGGAACCACCCTCCCACTCTACAACCAGTTCACCAGGAAACCTAAAGACAACCTTACGGATCCGACAATCCAAGGATGCATAACAAGAGTGTAACCAATCCATTCTATGAATAACATTAGAATCCACCATGTCAAGTTCAAACAAATCCATCAAAGTCTGCATACCACTAATATATACCACCCTTCTATAGACTCTATTAGCAATAACCATGACACCTACTAGGGTAGAAAAAATAAAAGAATCTGAAATAACCTCAAGATCAAAATCAATACATACAGCCAAAAATGGGGACACATAAGAAAGAGTGGCCCCTGGATCAAGCAGAAAATACGCCCCATTAGAAAAGAGTTGTAACATACTAGTAACGACATGAAATAATACCTTCAATTCTTGCTAAGATACAAGAGCATACAACCTATACCAGCCAGTACCGGTACCAGAAGTAGGAGTAGATATCAAAGTCACACAACTAGGCGCAGGAGCAGCAGATGAAGCATCCAGAGCTTTGATCGCTCCCAAAGCTCCCTTACTAATCAGATAATTCTTGAGAATATGGCCTGGTTGGCCATATTTAAAATAATTATCCTTTAGTTTATCACAATAACCCCGACAAAGATGACTATAGAACCAGAAGGGCATAAAGAAATTAGCTGAACCCCACTTACCTGAGATTAGTTACCCTGTGTTAAAAAATTATCACCACCCTACTAACGTCTATCACCCATCTACCTCAGGTAAGAAGCACTAGAAGTAGAGAAGGAAACAAAACTCCTCTACTTTTTTTGGCCATTTATCTTCATCCTGACCACTTTGCGACTAAGCACCTCCCTGATAAAAAAAGTTGTTTCTCTTACCCTGCCTATTTCCAAACTCCGCTTGTTTCCTCTTCTCATCCTTCACCTACTATATATGGAAAACTAACCTCAAAATATCCATATCCTTAATCAACAAAGCAGTCTTACTTTTCAAGATCAAATTTCGATTCAATCCAGAAGCAAACTTTCTCATTTTTGCTCTCATGTTAGATACCAAATCAGGAGCATACCTTAACAGCTGATGAAACTTCAAGGCATATTTCTTAACAGACTTTCTCTCTTACTTAAGATTCACAAACTCCTCCATCTTTGCTTCCTCAGCTCTTGAGGAAAGAAATAATCTAGAAAAGCTCCAGATAAAGCATCCCAGAAAGATGATTCCTCAACATCTCCTCTATACCTATCCTACTCTTTGTACTACTGGTACGTAATATCTTTGAGCTGATAAGCTATAAAGTTTATACCTTCTATATTAGTGGCCTGTATCACCCTAAATATCTTCTCCATTTTATCCAAAAAAACCTTGAGGATATATCATAAGAGTAATAATGCAAGTCAAAACATGAAAAAAAGTTATCTTCTATACAAATCAATCTTTAAAACACATCATGATTTCATAAATTAAAGAATATGAAAATTTAGAGATAAACCCTAATTTAAATCACATCAATTCAAATTTAAATTCATGTTTTCGGGCACAAGGATGAAAGAATATCCTTGCTCAAACCCCACTTACCGGAATTTATTTGACTTGTGAAGAGAACTTGAACTTAGGGGTCGTTTGGTAGAGTGTATAAAAATAATGGAAAACATGGTGTATTAGTAATGCTTGTATTAGTAATACTTGTGTTAGTTATGCTTGTATTTTTCTTAAGAGGTGTTTGGTTCGATGTATTAAAAAACATGAATTACATAATTTTTTTTTCACATAATACCCTCAATATATATGTTGAAAAGGATGTGGAAATTTTTTTGAGGGGTAATAGGGTCTTTAAGCATGTTAATGCAGGCATTAGATTCATTGCATTACTAATGCCATGGAATTTGAGGTATTAGTAATACACACCCCAATACACAATCGAGTATACAATTAATTCTTTCATTAGTTATACATAGGGTAAAAAGGTATACCAAACAAGGTACTACTAATACACATTAAACTAATGCATGCATTAACATTTTAATACACTCTACAGAGATGTCTTTGAGGGATAAACCCTAGCCTTGTTCTTCTTGAGGATTGAAGGAGAAAGAGAATTGTTAACTGACTTAGAATAAAGGAAAATAACACCTCTTTTATGATACAAATTCATGGGTTGGGAGTTTAAAAAATAGGAAAGACTAAAAAGAACCTTAATTAAATAGAAAGAAACTTAACAGGGTCTTTTATGCACAAGGCACCTACGAAATGAATTATGATTGAATATCCGGGGCATGAAACTGAGACATGATACATGAACTGAGCTGAACACATAACTACCTGTGTGCTCCATCTAGGAATGGTTACATTCATGAAACTTCAGATAGTGAGACTAGATGGAAAGATGAAAGAACAAACTATACGACCTTGTCTTCCTCACTGCTAAACTGAATTACTAGCTTTATAGACCAACTCATGCTGAAGACTCATACTTGAATGGAGCATTTCCTTGACACTCTTTCAACTACACTCTCTACCTTATTGCGATACTTCAACTCAGATTAATGAAAGTATTCACATGGGCATTGAGCACGAATGCATAAATATATTAACTTATCTGCTTAACTAAATGACTGATAGCTGAACACTGGGCATGTAAGACTGAACAACACTTGGCTTGAATATCTAGACTAAAACTGTAGAGTATTATGCATATGAGGAAAGAACTAACTGAGTAACATGAGATAAGTGAGCATGAATTCATAAAAGTTATATTATTTAAGAATGCAAGACCAAGTATATAACATGGTTCTAAAATAGTCTATAAACTAAGGAACTGAAATACTAATAATTGAGGGATAACTATATGCTATGGTCGAGCAAACCTGAAACTGAACTGAGTTTCTAATCTGATTACTGGATTGAGACTAAAACTATAACTAAGGTTGTAACTGAGACTATGATTTAGATGATGACTGGGACTGAACACACTATGAGGCATGAGTGCAGAAGTCATGAGCTGCATGACCTAAGTTTGGAGTTTCTGTGTTCATGGAACATGATTCGTACTATTGAGTGAACTGAAACTCCTCATACTAAGGACTAGAAACACACATGATTCTATGGAAAGTTCGTGAACATAAGCTGTGTTCATGGAGCTGAGACTTAAAGCAGGCATAGGTATCATGATGACTAAAGTATAAAAGTTTGGACTGAGGTAAAGACAGGTTGGGCATCATTCCCACCCATTACTTTTCTACACATACTAATATTATTATTGAAATCTAAAAGCCTGAATTCCTGAGATATCATAATCGGATAGTTCCGATATACCTGCCAGGCTATGATAGTCTAACCCACTGGGGTAAAGACTGAGAAAGGCTCTACTAGGATTTTGGGACTGACTCCAAAATTGACAGTTATATAAGGAGTAACAAAGGACAAAGGAGCTCCTGGATCTAGTAAAGCATAAATATATAAATGATAGACTTGTAATGTACCAGTGACCACATCAAGGGAACTTTCCCGATCTTTCTTGGGATGAAGTGCATAAAGCCTATTTGGGCACTGCCCACTAGTGGCACTGGAAGTTGCACCCTACTGATTCGGGCGATTGGACTGAACTGAAGAATGACTATGCTGACTTCATAGACACTGTCTTAGGATAGTCTCAAATTCTGTGACCTGACTCTCCATATCCAAAAAACACTTCACTGTCGGCTCTACACATACCCTTATGATTCTTACCATATTCTTTATAAAGCTGATTAGTACGAACACCGCTTGCACTACTCTACGTTTGGAGCCTGGAGCCCCATTATGACTTTCATTCCTGAAACTTAGTACTGGTGTACTAGTTGAAAATGGAAATGGGGATGAAAACTTTTGACTAAACTAAGAACGATCACCACCCTCTAACCTTGGATGGGCAAAACTAAAGTAACCCATTCTGGCTCTCTTATTTTCTCTCTCATTCTTCTTAAGTTTCTATTCCTCAATTTGTTAAGCATGAACCATAAGCCTAGATATGTCCATCTTTGTAATCAACATCGCAGTCCTACACTCCTTAATCACTCTACCCAATACCCCAAACACAAACTTGTTTATTCTAGATCTATTGTCTGCTACTATATGGGGAGCATACCTGGCTAATTTAGTAAACTTGAGTGAATACTCTTTCACACTCATACTTTCTTGCCTGAGATTGATGGACTCTAATACTTTGACTTTTTTTAGTTCTAATAGAAAAAACCTATCTAAGAAGGCCGTAGCAAATACTGTTCATTCTATAGGCTATGCATCTACACCCCTATCTACCTTCCACTACTTAAACCGAGTATGGGCTACATATTGTAGCTGATAGGTGGCTAACTCAGCACTCTCACTGAAAGTCACTCCCATGGTATTTGTGACTTTTTTTTAACTTGATTGAGGAACTTCTGTGGATCATTTTCAAACTTAGAACTTGAGAATAAGGTAGGATTCATTCGGGTGAAGTCCTAAATCCTGGATGCAGTAGTATTGGCCACTGGGTTGGTTGAAACAATAACTGGCTGTTCATTCTGAGTTGCGACTGAATTGGCTAGAGTAGTGAATACAACCCTAAATTCTATATGAAAGACATGCTCATCCAGGGGATCTTCCAGAACGGGATGATATTTTGACTGGTCTCTCATTCCTCTTTCCTTAGTCCTCTTTGGAGACATATTCTATTAATGGAAAAGAAAGGATTAGACTGAGAATTTAGCTGGAGATTATGCTCACTCACATGATATAAATACTAAAAGAAGGGAAACTTTTCCTAAAATATCTCATAGCCTTCTTTCCATAAGTGTGGCGCGCAACACACCCATGCACAGGACTTTACTAGATATGGCTTTCAGACTTTCTAGCACTCTGTTGAACCTTAGACTCTAATACCAAGTTTGTAATGCCCCGAGTCTGTACCCTGGATGCTACAGGTACTCATAATCCTAAAGGACCACAAGCTAAACCATGACTGGTACCTACTGCAATAACTAAATAATAATAATGTAATATATGGAAATTAGGCGGAAAACATACCATAAGGTTCAATACTAAAATAAAACTGAATACGGTATAGTAATACCAAAACTAAAACATCTATCTGAAAATACTCTAGTCTAAAAAGCCTCTAAACTATCTGAACTGTGGAGTTGATGGGAAAAGCCCCCAACTAACTCCAACTACTGAAATAGACTGAAATGTTACAATACTAATCATGTCCTTAAACTATAAGGAATCACCACTAACTCTGAATACTGAAAATCTAAACTGCTAAGGGTGCTCGAAAGCCGGCATGTCTGAATCCTATAATATAAGACATTATAGCACAAGAGAAAAGTATGCATCAGTAATTTGAATGTGCTGGTATGTTAAGTGAGGTAGGCTAAAATACATGGGTTCATATGCATGAATAATACTGACTGAATAACATAAGTATAACTGGATGAGAGTACATGCATCAATACGTAATTATAATTGAGATTGTGATAACACTGATTACTAAGTCTGAATACTGAGTAACTGATATCTGAGTATACTGATACTGAATTACTTATAATTAAATGACTGTATCTGACAGTCCTAATTCTATGAAACTATACTGAGTTCCGTACTTAGCTGAGTGACTGTGTCTAACATTCCTAAATCTATAGAATGAAACTGAGTTCTATACTGAGACTGAATCTGAAACTGAGATTGTGGGAAGTAATCATCTAATCAACATGCCCCTTCTCTAACTAATTTTGGGTCCAACCTGTAACCCCAGTTGGAAGGGTATCAATACCATGCCCTGAGTAAGGACAAGATATGAGGTAACCCTCTTTGATAGGAAGCTCTTTCGTTAACCTTCGCTGGTAGGAAAACTCAAATGAGATATATCAACCCTAGTTTTGTAAGATGATATCTCAACCTACGCTGGCTACGTAATTTTGGAACTCAAGAATTGCTTCTAAGGATTTCCCCCTCTACTGGCAGGTGAGTCCCTATCCTTAGGTTCACTTGGTGTTAAATCCTAGTCCCAACTGAATAGACACTGGACTAAAATCTAAACTGTATTAGGCTAGACTAAACTGTTACTGATCGTACTATATAACTGAGCTGAACTAATTTTTTTTACTGAACTAAGCTGGGATGATTCTGAGTTCTCTGAGTACTGAACTGATTACTGACTAAATTCTATGAATTGACTGACTTTATTGAGTTCCGGACTGGATACTGCTGTGTTCTGAACTAAATACTGAATGAGATTGATTACTGAGTACTATTGAATTTTCTTGGGTCCTATAACTAACTGAGAATACTACTGATTATAACATGACTTAGATTATTCTATAACTGACACTGGCTCTAGGTAAACAGCTAAATTGTCGGGTATAAATACCCCTAGGACTTGATAGCATGAAAAGTAGGGCATAACATAGTCATAAAAGTCATAACAATGCATACTAGTCCATAGTTCATTCATAGAGACATTTACTTAAACACTTCTAATGCATTAACTTGTACATGAATGGGGAGTACATGTTAGCATGCTATAACTTGATTATTCAACTCACATGAACAATTCATCAAATACTCGGAGGGCATAGTACATGCACATAAGACTAAACAACGTGATAACATCATAATTTCAACACCAAATTCACAATCTCAAGGCTTTAGCATGAATTCACATGACACTACACATATAATAAATGATTTCACATGAATCTTGCGACAAATCATGGATTTGAAAACCCCATCAATAAAATAATCATGACCATAGTCAAATCAAATCATGAATTTCATTAAACCCTTTAACTTTTAAATTTCAAAAAGGTTTTTTGAACTCCAAGTGTGGAAGAAAACCCTTGGATGAACACATAACATACCTTGGTTGCTAAATTCTGAAAGATTGGTGGTGGTTTCTTGAGTTTTTTATTTGAAATTGTTCCCTCTAGGGTTTTATTCTTGAGAGATTTTGAGAAAAAGCAAGTATATTTTGCGTAATAAGGGTTGAATCTCATGTTTTAAAGTTGAATTAGGGTGGGGAAATAACCCATTTGCCCCTAAGGACATGGTTTTTTAATTACTGAAAAATTCAATTATCAACGCGCTGACCAATCGCCACATCATTAGCATCGATGCGATAGCCAACGCGTTGCATCGATTTACTAGAAATTGCACTGAGATGAGGGATGATGCGACGCATTAAGATCGCGTTGACTCACTATTTTGGTCATTCAAACATGGTCTAAACGAGATATGAAAAATTTGAAACTTATTTGAAAATACCTAGGGACATTTTTTTATCATGAATCAACCTAAAGATTGATACTTTAAGGTCATAAGGATCGTGAAATAGGGTTTCCAACTTTCGAAGGACAAAATAACAATAAGTATGGACACTTAACTAAATTTTCTAAGTTTGGGATCCCTTGACAAACTTTAAAAAACAGAATTGATCTTAGAATTTTGTGGGGTATTACTTATAATGATTTGTAACCTTGGCTGTAAAAATAAGAATGCACACTGTCTTGGATATGATTCGTATCGTACGACTCATAACAATTAACTATGACTTATAGCCATCACTCGTACTCTAGATAGAATGTTAGGGATCCTACACTATTGTCTCAATGACTCCTACTATAAGACTCATATAGGCTGGTAATGACTTTTAGGGTTGAGTCATCACGTGACCAGAAATATTTGGCTTTCCTACTGAGATGATTACGACTAGACCATATAACTCGTAAGGAGTCTTCGCTACTTGATGAGTAAGTCGTAGGTTCCACAGTGAACTTTAATGACATAGGGTATCACAAAAAAACTAAGTGCATACAGTGTTTTTTTTTATCAATGATTGAACCTAAAAAGGCCAAATAAGTGTTTTTGATGAATATTGGATACTGGCAATGTAAGAAGAACTTCATCAATTTGAAAATAGCAAAGTGTGCACCCAATCCCTTATCCTAAATACAAAACAATCATTAGAACAAAGTGGGTATGCGAGAATAAGAATAATAAGGATGGAACAGTTACAATGAATAAGACAAGATTAGGGTCTTATAATACCCCCGTACTTATCCTAGCTCGATTCAATTCTTAGTTGTATGCTTAACGGGCTTAAGGCCTGAAATTTTCACTAAGTGTTGGTAACGTAGTCACATTTTGACCTCTTAACTTAGAGGATTTTTAAGTTAACCTTCCAAGCTCCGAGACGATAGTTTTTGAGTTGATTCATTTTTAGGGGTGAAAGGAGCATGTCTCAAGGAGGTTTTGGAATTTTTGAATAAGGTTTGAGCCATGCTTGAATTGCAGTTCTAGTAGCCAAATGCAATTAGGCCATGTTGCGCCAGTAATTGCGGTGGCATAAGTACCGCATCATGGTGACATGCCAAATCGCACCCATGTTTGGGATCTCAGTTCCAGTAGCTTAACATAATTCCATCTTATCGTGCAAGTAATTGCGGTGGCATAAGTACCGCATCATGGTGACATGCCAAATCGCACCCATGTTTGGGATCTCAGTTCCAGTAGCTTAACATAATTCCATCTTATCGTGCAAGTAATAGCGGTGACATGGTCACCACATCGCTTCAAGCCCCTAAACGATATTTTAGTTTTGACTATAAATCCCAGAAGGGCATTTAGGTCAATTACCCTCTCCCTAAGTCATAAAAACATAAGATTTGACGTTATTATAAGAATATTATACTCATTCCTCATCAAATTTCTCTCCAAAAAACCCTAAAACTATAACTTTAAATCCAAGAAATCCAAAGCTTCATCACACCCTCTTTAATATAATCAAGAATCCAAGTTTTCGGGTTCATGAACTTCAAGAAGAAGCCCTCAATAACATCAATAAGAATCCAAAGCCAATTTTCTTCATCAAATTAACCTAATAAACTATGTGGGGTTATGAACAAGAATACTCTTTCATCTTTGTGTCCAAAACTTACTTTTTAAGTTAAGATTTCATGATTTGTGTGTTGGGGTTCATACCTAAATTATCTTGTTTTGAGTTTATGAATTTATAAGTGATTTAAGTATTGAAGTTCATATTTATCTCACCTATTTATTCTTTGAATTGAAGATTTATATCATGAACTGAACTTCCTTTTTATGAATTGATATTCTTGAATAATTTCAAGAACGATGTTAAGCATGAAATTTTATTGTGAATTGTTACAAGTTTAAAGCATGAATTTTTAAGCCCAAAGTTTAAGTATTGAGATTTTAAGAAGATCATGCTCTTAAATTTTATTTATTAAGGCCATATCAAGAATGAACTTGAGATTTCAAGAAGACTATGGTCTTAAGTTTCTTTGATAATTTTTACCAATATTTAAAGAAAGATGGATCTTTTGATCCTAAGCTAAGATTGGAATCCACATTTATTTATCTTGATTATAATTTAAAGTAAAGAAGAGCATAATTGGTTTTTCATTATATATATCCTTGTGCTTTTTTAAGGTGGATTTCCTAAAGTCTGAGTAATAAGTATGGGAGTAGTATTTAGCATTGAGTTAGGTATGATTCCAAAGGTCTCATGCCCCAAAACTACATGCCACCGTAGGTTTAAGAGTGCCCATAGTGGGCTAAGTCAGTGATCACTTATGATAAGATTCTATTATGAAGTCAAGGGTAGAACAACTCTCCTCAACGTGGGTAAGACATTGGAATCCATAATAACACACATGGTTTATGTCAGTTAGAAAAACTCACAATAGAAAGAGTAAAAGTACAACTTTTAGAATAAAGTGTTATGGATCACAAGATTTATACAGTATGCTTTATTATTCATGATTTATGATTTTCAGCTTTCAGTTATTCAAGCTAATGTGAGTCATTTTCACTTAGTATGCATCCTTTTACAAGTTTATATAAACATTGATATATTTTTTTACTTATGTATTCACCTCCACATGCTCAATACATCTAAAAGTATCGATCTAGATTTACGTCTATATGATCCATTGTCTTAAAATATAGGTACCAGTTTAGCTCATACATCATAATCAGATAGTTTGCAGCTTCCAGTCAGTAGGTGATGAGCCCTTTTGATATAAGGTCTCAAGTCAATCATAGTTTCGAGTTGCATTTTATTTTCTTTATTCAATCATATTGATTAGGAATAGTTGGCGGTCATGTCCCGACTACTTATAGTCAATACTAGTAGAGGCTTCATAGACAGATAGTAGAGTTGATGCATTTAATTCTAGTTTTAATTGGTAGAAGCTGAGTTGTATTCATTTTTATAGTTTTGTTTTGAATATATTCAATAAAGACATATTTTTCTCTTACTTCTTTCAGACTTATGTATTTTAAATTAGTTGCTTACGAGTTATGCCAGTATAAGGGTTAGCTTTGAATCACTTATGATCCTAAGCACTGTGTGACGTCCATGGGGTAGTCTCAGGGCATTACAAACTTAGTATTAGAGCTTAGAGTTCAAGTATTCTAGCGTGTCTATGAAGCTGTGTCTATTAGAGTCTTGCAGAATGGTACATAGACATCTATACTTTTCTTTGAGAGGTTGTAAGGCATTTAAGAAATATCTCCTTTCTTTCATACTCTAGATTGTGCTGTAAAGTTTTTCCTTCAGAAACTTCTGTTGATTCATTTGTTACTCCATAATTCTTTATCTATGTTATATTCTTGAGATAACATGATTAGCAAGTTACAATTTCTCCCAAGATGATGCTCTCAGATTTACTATCAGTAACTTTAGAAGTCTAACAAAGGGGCTTGAGAGGAGCTTGCTAGTGTGTTACAAGTTTCTTAAGTTGAAAGATTATGTCCTCATCCATATGAGTTGTTCAGTTAAGACAAAATAAGATATATATTCAGATTCCTCATTATTTCTTCAATATAGATAGTGCTCATAAAAGGAGATAATATAAATCTAGATAATTGAATAGAGTTTGCATTCGAGGGATATTGCAACCTAGAGTGTATGATTCATAAGTAATAGAACCTTCTTATAGTTGGAAGTATGGGTATAGAAGTATAGTGACTAGAAAAGGAGGAATGACGATTGATAGAAAGTATAGCATTAAGCTTATGCATGCTTTCGAGTTTGTGTTAAGGTGATAGGTCCTTGTGTCAGCTTAGGGGTGATGAAAATGGTATAAGTTCCTTGGTAAAGGGTAGATAAAGAGCTATTATTTAAGTTGTATTGTTGCTAGCTTGAAGTAGAAAATGAGTTATTGATGGTAATTATTATGTTAGAAAGGTAAAGGTTATTAATGAAAATATTTGGTGGTTGAGTATCTTTAATGTAGGTTTCCCCGCGTGGTTGTACAAAAAAAAAACAAATTGGTTCAAGTTTGTAGAGCTAGGGGTATAATTTAGATATATGAATGAATAATACTAGAGATGTGTGGAAGAGCGATGTGCTTATGGACTGTAATTACATAGACTATACGATTATGATAAAAAGTTATTGTTATTATGAGGTTCTAGTATGCTAGTATTTCTTAATATTTTATTTTATAGCTTCCAGGTGAGAATAGTATGTAAGGTTGGGTTGTTAATCATATCTAGCACTAGACACTAAGTTTGAACAATGGGTGTCATAAAGGTGGAAATAATGATTACTTGGTTAGTGATGCTAGTTATATGAAAGTGAGCAGTGTATTCAAGAGTTTAAGTCCATGTATTCATAATTAAGTATGATATTGTGGATAAGATATATAGGTGTGCTCAAGGTAATATGGGGCTGCATTATTTTTAAAGTTTATTAAGAATTGTGTGTGGTTAATAGTACCCTTGAGTGGTTAAGTGAAAGAAGGATAGCTATATTGTACATGGTGTTAGTAGTAGACAAGTTGAGGAGTTATGGATAGCTAGTGGTGAGTCTTGTAAGTATGATTTTGATTCTTATGGTTTTGGAAAAAATATAATATTGAAATGCGATCTTCGTAGGTTATCATTACATGTTTAGGAGGCAAGCATGTTTGTTGAGTTAATCGAGTATAAGTCTATGATGATGACTATTGAAGCTAAAGGAAGTTAATGGTGGTATGTACAAAGAGAGTTGCCAAGATTGAAGTTAGTATGGTTCATTAAAGGTTTGGGCATATCCATAGTAAGTGTTAGAATCTAAGTTTGATTCTTTAAAGATTGAGCTAATAAAAATAAGAGTTGAAGCTCTAGATGGTGTGAAATCAGTGTATGGTGATACTCATGAAGATTCTAAGCTAGAAAGTGTTAAAGTTATTATACAATGACTATCGGGCTATAGAAAGATAGAGTTGTATCTCAGAAGAAAGTATTAGTAGCAGGTTTTACACTTTCAGGTGTAGTCTTTCAAGGTAAGTTTAATACCACAGACTCTAGAATAAAGTGATTGCAAATTAGATTAGAGTTTAGTAAAAGGTTCCACAGACTTAGAATGATGGTTTAAAGATAAGGGGGAGATGATAGAACAAGGAACAATAATGCCAATATATTGTAGAATAGCAGTAGGTGAGGATGATGTCCAACCCATTCTTATCTAGGTGCAAAGTTTTCAATCATCACAGTATCTACTCATGCTACACTTCTAATGATCAGCGAGATTCAGTATATGTCATGAATGCCCTCGGTTTAGATCTCTTTAATGAATCCATCCCTTTGATATTTTATTCCTCAATCCTTAGTTAAGTATCAAAGTTATGTATAGTATTCCTTCATGCTTTAGGTCCTTATGTGTTAGACCTTCAGTGACCTCTTCTTATGTAAAGATAGTGGTAATGATAATGGACAAGCAATGGTTTAGAAGAGAGAGAGTTAATGATCCTCATCAAGAAAGATTATTTATGTTTTTCTAACTAAGGCTAAAGTGTGAAGGAATATTAAGATAAATCTTTGGTATATCTCATAGTTAGTTGAGAATTCTGGATATGTCTTCTTAGGCATAGTGCAAGAAAGTGGTTGTAGATAGAGGTTTAGAGAATATGAGAAAAATGCCTTTATAGGTGTTAGAATTGAATTTCACATGTGTTTATAAAGATAGGGTTGAATGTCATGTTGGGATGTAAGTAGAGAAATGCAATATGCATAGCAAATCTATAGTAAGAGTTCAGAGTTAGTCATTGAAGTGGTAAGGCATGTTATGCTTAGGGTGTGAGCTCTGGAAGAGACATAGAAGATTGAATCATTTGGTTTAGACTAGTATTATGGTGTAGCGTGTTGTATCTTGTGATTTTAAGTTAGGCTTGATCGTTGTGAGAGAATTTAGTTCAGTTTAAACTTTAATAGATGGATTCATCGATCCCCATGTGAAAATTATAAGTTGAATCAAATGATTATGGTATTTAAGGGGATAGTATAGTTGAGGAAGTGTTTGAGAAGTGTTGCTAAGCTTGAAAGTAAGAAGTTTCATTGCCTAAGGCCTAGTAATTCTATTCTAGCTTATGATTTATATGTCTATGTTCCATGCTATAGCATTGTATCAATGTTGTGATTCCTTAGTCAGATGTCTTGTTCAGATCATGCCCAAAATTCTTTGATCCATAATATTATTAGAATTTCTTGGAAGAGTGTTGGAAAAATACTCTATTTGAGTATGGGCAGTTAGTATGGTCAGGTCCATAGAGCCTACGATCCAATTTAGCAATCAAGCAGATAAGCTCCTATAGATTTCCAACTTTCTATTTGGTCTTACTACCCAAAGTTTCGCGAGTAAGGCCATTCTAAGAAGTAATTTGTTTGCTTCATATAATTTGCAAATTCAGCTTAGTTCATGCATCATTTTCAAATTTAGATATTCAGTTATGATTTAGTCCGTAAGTGTCCTTTGTATCATCTTAGTTTTTCCTTAGTATTTCAACCAAGTCAGTATCGTTCGGGGGAAGAACGATCCTAAGACGGAGATGTTGTAATACCCTGAGTTTTCATGTCCTAAACCTCTCATCTTTTCATCACGAAATCAGATCCACCCTAAAGTAATGGTTACTCATAAGCTGACTCTCATTTCTATCTCAGCCTTATAACCATTCTCATGTTAGTGCTTGTATTCAAGAAATCAGCTCAGTCATGATATTCAGTTCATGTACCATGTTTAAAACTCAATTATACAATCATGTTTCAAGTCATGCATGTTGAGTATATTGTCTCAGTTACCTTAGTACAATACTCTCAGTCTAACCAGTCTCATTCGAGGATGAATATTCCCAAGGGGGAGATATTGTAAAACCCCGTACTTATCCTAGCTCGATTCAGCTCTTAGTTGCATCCTTAAGGGGATTAAGGCTTGAAAATTTCACTAAGTATAGGGAACTTAGTCACATTTTTACCTCTTAACTTAGAGGATTTTTAAGTTGACCTTCTAGGCTCTGAGACGATGGTTTTTCAGTTGATTCCTATTTAGAGGTGTAAAAAGTATGTCTTAGGAAGTTTCATAATTTTCAGACTAGGATTGAGCCATGCTTGAATTGCAGTTCAAGCAGCCTAACGCGATTAGGCCGCATCGCACCAGTGATTGCGGTGGCACAAGTACCGCATCGCAGTGACATACTAAATAACACCCATGTTTGGGATCTCATTTCCAATAGCTTAACGTAATTCCATTGCATCGTACCAGTAATAGTCGTGAGACGGTCACCGCATCGCTCCAAGCCCCTAAACGGTATTTTAGTTGTGACATTAAATCCCAGAAGAGCATTTAGGTCAATTACCCTCGCCCTAAGTCGTAAAAACATAAGATTTGATGTTATTCTAAGAACATTATACTCATTCCTCACTAAATTTCTCTCTAAGAAACCCTGAAACTTCAACTTTAACTCCAAAAAATCCAAAGCTTCATCACACCCTCCTCAAGATAATCAAGAATCCAAGTTTCCGGATTTAAGAACTTCAGGAAGAAGACCTCAAGAATATCAATAGCAATCCAAAGTCAAGTTTCATCATTAAATTAACCTAATAAGGTATGTGGGATTATGAACAAGAATACTCTTTCATCCTTATGCCCGAAACATGCTTTAAAAGTTAAGATTTCATGATTTGCATATTGAGGTTCATACCCAAATTATCTTATTTTGAGTTTATGAATTTATAAGTGATTTAAGTATTGAAGTGCATGTTTATCTCACCTATTTATGCTTTAAATTGAAGATTTATATCATGAATTGCACTTTTTTTTTTATGAATTGATATTGTTGAATGATTTCAAGAATGATGTTGAGCATGAAGTTTTGTTGTGAATTGTCATGAGTTTAAAGCATGAATTTTTAAGCCCTAAGTTTAAGTATTGAGATTTTAAGAAGATCATTCTCTTAAGTTGTATTTGTTAAGTCCATATCAAGAATAAGTTTGAGATTTCAAGAAGACTATGGTCTTAAGTTTCTTTGATAATTGTTTACCAAGATTTAAAGAAATACGGATCTTTTGATCCTAAGATAAGATTGGAATCCATATTTATTTATTTTGATTAAAGCTTAAAGCAAAGAAGAGCACAATTGATTTTTCATTATATAAACCCTTGTGCTATTTTAAGATGGATTTCCTAAAGTCTGAGCGATAAGTATGGGAATAGTATTTAGCACCGAGTTTTGTATGATTTCAAAGATCTCATGCCCTAAACTATGCGTCACCATAGGTTTAAGATTGACCATAGTGGGTTAAGTCAGTGATCACTTAAGATAAGGTTCTATTATGATGGAAAGGGTAAAATAGCTCTCCCCAACGTGGGTAAGATGTTGGACTTTATGATAGCTCACATGGTTTATGTCGGTTAGAAGAAACTCCCAATAGAAAGAGTAAAAGTACAACTTTTACAACTAAGTGTTATGGTTCACAAGATTTATACTGTATTCTTTATTCTTCATGATTTATGATTTTCAGCTTTCAGTTATTCAAACCAATGTGAGTCATTTACACTCATACATCCTTTTACAAGCTTATATAAACATTGAGATATTGTTTTACTTATGCATTCACCCCCACATTCTCAGTATATTTCAAAAGTACAGATCCACATATACGTCTATGTGCTACATTATCTCATAATGTAGGTACCAGTTGTAGCCCAAACATCATAATCAGATAATGTGCAGCTTCCAGTCAATAGGTGATGAGTCCTTTTGATTCAAGGGCTTGAGTCAATCATAGTTTCACTAGCATTTTATTTTCTTTATCAATTGTATTGATTAGGGATAGTTGGGGGTCATGTCCCGACTACCTATAAATAATGCTAGTAGAGGCTTCATAGATAGATAGTAGAGTTGATGTATTTGATCCCAGTTTTGTTATGTATAAGAAGAGTTAAATTCATTTTTATAGTTTGGTTTTGAAGATATTTAGCAAAGACATATTTTTCGCTTACTTCTTTTAGACTTATGTATTTTATGTATTTTAAATCAGTTGCTCACGAGTTATGCCAGTATAAGGGTTATCTTGGGATTACTTGTGGTCCTAAGTATCGTGTGACGTCCAAGGGTTAGTCACGGGGCGTTACAGGTCTAAAAGTACAATCAACAAGAAAGAATTCACTATGATGAGATATTTTCTCATGTGGCAAGACTTGAAACTACCATATTACTAATTGGATTTGCTTTCTTTATTGACTTCCCTTTGTATCAAATAGATGTAAAAAGTGCATTCTTAAAAAGAAATCTCAAAGAAGAAATATATGTGGAACAACCTCCTATTTTTTAGAGTACCAAATTTCCTTATCATGTTTACAATCTAGACAAAGCTTCGTATAGAATGAAGCAAGTTACAATAGCTTGGTATAAAAGACACCCAAAGTTCCTACTGAAAAATGGACACAGGAGAGGTAAAATTTGTAGAAATCTCAACAAAGATTAAGAGAAATCAGGCTTGTATTGATATATAAACTATTGAGTACATGCTCCTTATATAGGAGTTGATATAGAGGGTTGTAGCGTCCTAGGCTATCTAGTTATACTTATCTTGTACTCTTAGAGCTATACTATATTACAACTATAATTACAAAAGTAGATGTAACTACTACTTCTACTACAATTACATAGCCTAAAGCGACTCTAACTCCTAATTGCTAACAAGACTTATAACAATTCACTTCTTTGTATGGCTGCAGTTGATGAACTCAATCATTATCTTTAACTTGATCTTTATCTTTAACACTTTCCTTCAAGATAGTAAGTGGTGGAATAGTTACTCCTAGCTTGCTTCTAAAACAAGCAAAGACTTATTTGTTAATGCTTTTGTATGAATGTCAGCCAGCTGATCCTTGATCTCACAAATTATGTAAGAAACTATCCTCTACCCATCTTTTCTCTAGAAAAATAATAGTTTATTTCTACATCTTTGGTTCTAGTATGTAGAAGTAGATTTACTGTCATGTCTATGGCATTCAAATTTTCACATTACAGTTAGGCACTGTCTTGAGGTACACTCCAAGATCATGAAGTAGAAAGATAATCCATGTCATCTCTGCTACAGAGGAGGCTAGTGCTATATATTTAGCTTCATCACTTGATCCTACAGCTATGGTCTAGTTTTTTAAAGTCCAAGAGATACAGTTTGCATCTAGGTAGATGTTATGGCCTGTAATGGATCTCCTAGTAGTAGTGCATCCTCCCTAATCAATATCTGAATATATATACAACCTTTAAGGTGATTATGAGATAATGCTGAGTCCATAGTTTAGAGTATGTTTGATATACCTAAGGATCCTTTTCACTCATTAAAGATGTTCACTATTAGGGAATTTCATAAACTAACTGCGTAGATTCACTGCATGAGCGGTATTAGGCCTTGTAAGTGTCAAATACAGGAGGTTACCTACTATCTTTTTATATAAAAGGCATCAAGAAGGCTTCTACTACCTTCATGTAGACCATGTTTTTGTGCCAAAGGGGTATTTATAACTTTGACCAGTGATATATAAATCTTGTAAAGTAATTAGCAACATATTTACAGGGTGGATGAAGTGGAAGCTCGTGTCGGGGGTGTTGTGTGATAAGAAGGTGCCGCCCAAGCTGAAAGGCAAATTCTACGGAGTGGTAGTCCGTCCGGCCATGTTGTATGGAGTGGAGTGTTGGCCAGTTAAGAACTCCCACATTCAAAAAATGAAGGTGGCAGAAATGCGGATGTTGCGCTGGATGTGTGGGCTGACTAGAGGGGATAGAGTGCGGAATGAGACTATCCGGGAGAAGGTTGGTGTGACTCCAGTGGAGTGCAAGATACGGGAAGCCCGATTGAGATAGTTCGAACACGTGAAGAGGAGGGGCATGCATGCCCCGGTTCGTAGGTGTGAGAGGCTAGCGTTGGATGGTTTTAGGCGGGATAGGGGTAGGCCGAAGAAGTACTGGGGTGAGGTGATTAGGCGGGACATGGAGCAGTTACAGCTCACCGAGGACATGACCCTAGATAGGAAGGTCTGGAGGACGCGAATTAGGGCAGAAGACTAGGGTCGGTTTGGGTTGCTAGTGTAGGGAATTACTTGGTGGGGGTTTTATTCTTGTTATGATTCCGTGTTCCATGTTTTATCACGAATCTATGTGCTTTCCTCTGTTTTCTAATACTTATGGGTGCCGTATTTATGTTATGTAATCTAGTTCTGTGCTTTACTATGAGTTTGTGTGGTATCTCGTGACTTGAGCCGGGGGTCTATCGGAAACAGCCTTTCTACTTCTTTAGAGGTAGAGGTATGGACTGCGTACATCTTACCCCCCAGACCCCACTAGGTGGGAATACACTGGGTTTGTTGTTGTTGTATTTACTTTTATTCAAGTGAATTCCTCCTATAAAATATTTGACCTCTGCTCCCAAAAAGAAGTGTAGGGGGCCATGACATTTCATAGCAAATTCTCTTTCAAGATGTGAACCACATCTAAGATATGTGATTTGTTACTTCCTATTACAATAATATCATCCACATATAGCACAAGAAATGCAGTGCCTTTGTGAGTTTGTAATGTGAACAAGAAAGAGTCTACTACACTACAAGTGAAGCCAAGGTGCAAAAGATACATGTTAAACCTATCAAACCAGGCTCTTGGTACCTATTTAAGGCCATACAATGCCTTTTTTAATAGACAAACATGGTAAGGATACCTAGGATCAATAAATACAAAAAGATTTCTCATGAATACGTCTTTTTGCAAGAGACCATGTAGGAATGTATTTTTGATATCTAGCTGCCTAACTTCCCATTTGGAGCTAAAAACAATTGATTGAACCACCCTGATAGTTGTGACCTTAACCACTGGCTAAATATTTCTTCAAAATCTATCCCTTCAAGCTGAAAGAAACTCCTAGCAACAAATATTTCTTTGGATTTGTCCACTGTTCCATTGGCCTTCAATTTGGTCTTGAACACCCATTTTTAACTAACTAGGTTCATACCTACAGTATTGGGCATGTGTCCATGTCTTGTTTCTACGTAAAGCATTAATTTTCTTCTACATAACTGCAAGCCTGTGTGGCTACTTTAGTGCCTCATTAGTAGTTTGGGTTCTCTCACTGTCTCTTTTTTGTTAGCAATAAGAGACAAGTTATATTAGGAAAATGAAGCTGCCTTTGACTTGTGTCTAGTGATTATGTGATGCCTTTGTGGTGTAAGAGGTGCTTCAACTGAATCAACTAGTTGTATTACAATATCCCTAGATTATTGCTTTTCTTCCAATTGTATCCCTTGTGGATCGGACATAGATAAAGTAGAATCTGACAAATCACTAAGTCTGAACTTGTATCTGACAGTTCAACATCATTATTATCATTAATATGTATGAGTGTAGATACATATTCAACAATATCACCACCAACAACATGTGTAGTAACCTCACCATTAGCAGATTGTGTTCGATAAGATGCATGATTCTTAGTAGTTATTGACACAATAGGCGACACTTTCCCTGAATTGGTACTATCTTATGCATACAATTGTGAGAAAAACTCTACAAAAGTAGCTATATGAGGTAATACATCAATGTTGGCCTGATTTTGAGTTGGAAGCACAAAATATGCTTTCATCAAAGGCCACATACCTAGACATATACACTCTCTTTGTTGAAGGATGATAATAACTATAGCCCTTGTGCAAGCTGTTGTAGCCTATGAACACATAAGGGTAGGTCCTTGGACTGAACTTTGTACTACCCTTGATATATAAGAACACCTATGACCAAATTCCTTTAAGTTGTTGTAATCAAGTTGCTCCATATAACTTAACAAACTGACTAACCATCTTTAAGACTGACAGGGAAATATATTAATGATAAACATGCAATGAGAAAGGCCTCAACCCATAGGAATAAAGGAAGATTATCATGAATTATAAAAGTTAATCCATTCTTAACAATATGCGTATATTTTCTTTCTAAAACTCTATTTTGTTTAGGTGTGTTAGGACATGAGACGTGTCTGACAATATCACAATCTTCAAGATGTTTAATAAAGTCTTGTTTGATGATTTCACCAACTCCATTATGCTAGAATATCTTAATCACCTTAAAAAACCATTTTTCTATCATTTTCTAAAATAAAAAATATTTCAAGGAATTTAGACTTCTTTTAGTGGATAAAGCCAAGTAAATATTGTGTGATCATCTACAAACCCTACATGATATCTCATACGCTGTAAAGATTCAACAGACGCAGAACCCAACAAATCATAATGTATTTTTAATAAAGGTTCCTTCTTAATTTTACTTCTCAAACGAAACAAAAGTTTGCAACTTTTGCCTTACTGCCAACAAGAACAGACATTATATTTTTTTTAAATACTGACATTAATGCAAATGCTACTGCTCACAGCTTTTAAAATCTTCAAACTTGGATGTCCTAATCTAGCATGTCAAATATTGTTTAATATCTTCTAGCCTGTGTAGCAGTCAATGCATAGAATTGTTATCCTCCAACACATAAAGTTCATTTCTCTTAGATTTCTTGGCCATTGTGTCTTGTCTTCTTATTCATTACAACAAAATCATTTTCATCAAATTTAAGAGTGCAATAATTTATCCTTTGCAGTTTTATTAACTGAGAACAGATTCTTAATAATCTAAGAAACTACAAGGTCCTTTTGAAATTTCAAATCTGATTTAGTTATATTTCCAACATGTGTTATGCATGATAGTGATCCATTCCCAATAGTGATTTTATCAAGTCCATTATAGTGTTAAAGATCAGATAGAATATCTGAGTTGTTTGTTATATGACTTCTGCCTCCTAAGTCCACATAAAAAGTGTCATTTATAGATGATGTATTTTATATCTTCACAGCAACCAATGTTTATGGTAGTTTATCTATAGATTTATAAGAGTAATCCTACCTGTAAAAACACTTAAGAGCAATGTGGTTATTCTTACCATAATTTTGAGATGACTCAGTAGTATTCTTCTTCTTTTTTTCACCTTGGAAGCTTTGAGTACTCTGAGTGTTTGATCCTTGTCCAGCAGGTTTGAAACCCATTCCTCTAGAGTTGAGGTTGTTATTACCTTTTTTTTAGAGTATTTTCATTTTACCCTACATTTTTGGGCAGAGAATGATAACATTAAGGTTCTATTGTGGCCCTTGTTCTTCATCCCCCCTCATACCAAAACCCCTAGGAGAATTGATAAACTAATTAAAAGTGGGATATGATGTCTTACCTAGCATTACAATCCTAAATGTCTTGTATTTTAGACCTAAACCTCCAGCGAAGTTGATTACTTTGTTATCTTCATCCACAGGCTTTTGAATTACTATAAGACCACCACATATGCCCTTGAATTCCTTAATGTACTCATTAATTTTCTTGGTTCCTAGCTGAATACTTTGCAGTTGTTGTTTAAGCTAAAACTCCTTATATCCTATTGCTCAAATATAGGCTTCTTCTAAACATTTTCATATCTCCTTGGAAGTTGAGCAGTCCATAATTAGGTATATGCTTTTTTCTGTGAAGGTGTCTGAGATCCATCTTCTCAGCAATATAGATTTCTCCTCTCAATAATTAACAGTATCACTAATTTTTGCATTTTTCAACACTTTTAGCTATAACTTTCTCAGCAGCCTTTTTAGTGGTTGTTTCACTCATAGTTGGCTTATTCTTATTGAAGAGATAGGCTAGTGCTATCACTTGGATGAACTAAATCATTTGTGTCCGCCATATGAGATAGTTTATTGGAATAAGTTTAATGGAATAAGAGACAATGAGGTGATGAAGGGAAGAATGGAGAGAGTATTGGTAGAGGATGTAGAAGGAGCCATTTTAGGATTTATTTATTACATAATGTTATTTGGATTCAATACATAGACAGCGGAAAGAGCTTAATTCTTTGATACCATGTAGGAATCTTAGCAAAGAATATGAGAAATCAAAGCTTGTATTAATGTATAAACTATTGAGTACATGCTTCTTGTATGAAAGTCGATACAAAGAGTTGTAGAGAGCTAGTTATACTTATGTACTCTTAGAGTTATACTATATTACAACTACAATTACAAGAGTAGAGGTTAACTACTACTACTACAATTACATAGCCTAAACTGACTCTAATTTTTAACGGCTAACAATACTTCTAACGATTTACTTCTCTGTTGTCATTATCCTTAACTGGATCTTTATCTTTAACAAAATTAACATCATCTTGTTCATAAATATTAATGGAGAGGATATTTTGACTATCCAGGTCTTTGTTGATGATATTATCTTTGGATCCACAAATAAAAAGATGACTCAAAAATTTTCCCAACTTATAAATGGAGAACTTAAGATGAGCATGATGGAAGATCTAAATTTCTTTCTAGGACTTCAAATTAAAAAAAAAAAAAAAAAAAAAAACTCCAACTAGCACCAGGATTCACCAACAAAAGTTTGAAAGAATTGCTCAAGAAGTTCAAGATAGAGGAAGAGAAGGCGGTCAATACTCCCATTGCCACTACCACAAAATTAGACCATGATAAACTTAGTCCATCTGTAGAGGAAAAACTATATAGAGATATGATTAGGTCTCTGTTGTATCTTATTGCAAGAAGACCTAACATAATCTTTAGTATTAGACTTTGTGCAAGATTCCAAGCCAAGCCCAAAGTGTCTCATATATATGATGTAAAAAGAATCTTGAGATATCTAAACAAACAACTAATTTGAACTTATGGTATTCTAAAGGAAGAAATTTTAATTTTTTGGGGTACTTAGATGTTGATTATATAGGTTATCTAGTGGATAGAAAAACCACCTCAGATATGACACACTTTCTTGGATCATGTTTGATTTTCTAATCCACCAAAAAGCAAATTTTTATTTTTTTGTCTACTACTAAAGTTAAATATAGTCCTGTAGGTTTTTGTTGTGCTCAATTATTATGTATCAAGTAATAATTTCTAGATTTTGATGGATATAGGCTGTGTTTCAATCTTTTGTGACGACACAAGTGCCATCAATATTTCCAAGAATATAGTTCAGCATAAACATACAAAATATATTGATATAAGACACCATTTTATTAGAGATAGAAAGGAATCATGTATGTATCATATTTTTCTCCACTAAAGAACAAGTTTCCAACATCTTTAATGAGGCATTGACTAGGGAATAATGAAGAGAATATGTTAGACTTGAGTATGATTAAGATTGCATAAAACCTCCTCCTATGATTGGCTAAAACTGACTATGTATTAAATAAAAAAAAGCTATATGTATAGATTATTTAGTCTTGAAAATTTAGTTGTGTGTTCCATGTCCAGCTATTTGATATCGTTATCCTATTTTTGTATTAGATTAAGCAGAGACTTGGGGTGAGTTAGCATTCGATACTTCAAACGTTGCTTCATTAGATATGTTCTTACATTGTATTACAATTGTTATGATAGATGAAACACTTGATCTTACTGGTTCCATCTCACCTATTCCCAATCGACCACTCAACCAAGCACCAAACACCAAAATCTTACTCTTTCTCTCTCAATTCTCACCATTTCTCTCCTGTATTTAAACTAAATCATCAAAAAACTCAAGCATAATCTTTTTTCTGAAAAAAGTGTCTTTGTCCTCTCCAAAATCATCAAGCACATACATCGTGTACTCATCAAAGATAAAAAGGGACAATTTCTTCCCTATAGTTTAGGGTTGCTCAGATTTTTTTTATTTTCAAATCACAAAAGATGTTCTAGGTAGAGTGAAATATATGGCTCTACCTTCTTCAATTAAGAAGTCCAATATTTCACTGCATTAGTTGAAGAATGTATTGTCTACTAAGCTAAAGAATTGGAAGTTGCTGAAGATGCTCATACGCTTGACAAAGTAGCCCTTGGGGCAAGGATTTCTTAGTTGGAAGCGGAAGTGGAAAATAAAAGGACTGAAAATGTTGAAACGATCCGAAGATTGACACAACTCATTCCACTTGTTCCACACCCTTCTTCAGCCTAAATCCCTAGTTTCCTTATACATATTCAGCCTTTTGTTTTTTACTGCTCAAGTTGTTTTGTTTTCGTAGTATTTAGTAGTACTCTTTAGGGCATATCTGGTTGATATCAATGAAATGGCTATATTTTACATGCTTTGCTACTGTTTTTATTCTTTTTAATGCTTTAAGCAGGTTGCTTGTCTTAAAATTTATCATCTTAGAGATAGCCCTAGTGGCCATGAATATTCTAACCTTGGTCTTTATATTATTCATATGCTTAGAATTTTTATGAAGTCAAAAGGGAAAAGATATATAGTTGTGCAGTATTTATAATCCATGACTGATCTAGTTCATCAAAGTGTTTCTTGCTTAAGTATTGTCCCAGTCTTATTAAATTGATATATAAAGGCAAATATTTGTGGAACAGATGTTAGAAATATGTAGATTAACCTAGTCCATCTATACAAGTTCAACCTGCGTCTGAGATGCTAAGGATACCAAGTTAGGGAAAAGATTGATGTTGAATCAAGACACAATTTTCTTCTTATGAAAGGACACCCAAATTAGATGAATCCATGTAAGGGAGGAAATTAAAAGCAAGGCAGCCAAAAGTCCATGTAAGAAAGGCGGCAAAGAGTCTCCAAATAGGAATGAGATTCCTTAAAGAACGACTCCAAAAAGAAATGTGATTCCTTAGAAGGAAAAGAAAGCCGACTTGAAGAAAGCAAGTATCTACACCTATAAATACCCAAGAGCTTCCACAAAGTCGTTTGTGCACTCATACAATATCAAAGGCTATTCAGAGATTAATTATTGAGGAGTTGCATGAAGAACTCCTAGAAGTAATGAGTCTACATAGCATAGTCTAGCTATAGGTTTAGATTGATCGTATTAGAAGTATTCCTTGAGTTGTAATCGTTTCAGATTTCATAGTTCTAGTGTGTTATAAATAGGAGTTAGTAACTTGAGGACTGATATAGGATTGTGTAATATTTATAATTAATGACTGACGTGGTTCATCAAAGTGTTTCGTGCTTAAGTATTGTATCAAACTTATCAAATTAGATGAACAAAGGCAAATATTTGTCATCATCAAAAAGAAAAAATTAATTGGAGCATGATTATTTTGAAGATTGAAAAAACAGTGGGCAAATGCAAGAAACATGTAGATTCACCTGGTCTATCTGCACAAGTTTAATCTGTGTCTGAGATACTAAGGATACCAAGTTAAGGAAAATATTGATACTGAATCAATTCATCATTTCCTTCTTATACTACCAAAAATAGATGAATCCATATAAGGCAGAAAATTAAAAACAAAGCGGCCAAAAGTCAATTTAAGGAAGACGAAAAAAAGTCTCCAAATAGATATGAAATTTCTTAAAGAAATGGTAATGGGATTCCTCAAAGAAAGACTCCAAAAAAGAATGATATTTCTTAGAAGGAAAAGCAAGCTAACTTGAAGGAAACAAGTATCTATATTTATAAATACTCAAGAGCTTTTACAAAATTATCTGCACACTTATACAATATCAAAGATAATTCAGAGATTGATTCTTGATATGCTATGTGAAGAACTTCTAGAAGGAACAGGTCCACACAACAGAGTCTAGCTATAAGTTTAGCTTGATTGTATTAGAAGAGTTCTTTGAGTTGTAATCAGTTATGCCTTCATAGTTTTAATATGTTATAAATTGAATTAGGAATTAGTCATCAAGTTAGGATAACTTAAAGACTTGGGAACACAAGCCTTGGGAGGTTTGTGTTTTGTTAGGAATTAGAGTTTATGATTTCTTAGGTTATAAAATTTGTAATCGCTGATTGAGTAACTCATTGTTTTAGTGAAATTGGGGTAAATCTTGTAAAGGTACAAGTCATATTTTTTACACTTATTTTGAGCTGAGTGTTTTTCACGTAAAATATTATGTTCTTATTTTACCGTTTTCAACATGTTAGTGGAACACATTAGGTAATACATTTCATCCGTACAAAATAATTATCTGTAAATCACTAAACTACTAGAACATGTAGAATATCAATCTCACGAGTCAATGACTTTACACCTTTTATTACTATCCAAACTTATCTAATAGTTCCGAAACAAAAAATCGCCATGAGCATGGGATTTGTCTAGTGCAATTTATGTCTCCCATGTAATTTGCGAGCTATTATATAGTGAGCAAGTTACTACAAAGTATTTATTCAATGGACAAAAGTTGTGGAAGAGGTTATGAATTTTCCTGAAATTTCAAAAAGATTTTAAGGTTTTTGGTTTAGTTATATTTGATCGCTTTGATACTATATACTTTATAAAGTCACTTTTTCGATAAGGAGTTTTTTTAATTAAGAAGAGGGTTGATGGGGATTTGTTCCTTTTTTTTTAGATTTTTTAAATTTTTGTTATGTAAATATTCTACAGATTTTGTTTTGAAGTTGGCTATTTGAAATTTTTTATGCTTAAGAAAGTTACTGAGAGGCATTTTTAATTATTATTCCAATCTTTTTGCTACACCATCCTTTTTAATGAAATTTGCTCTAAGTTACTGCAACATTTTTTAGCATACCTAGTTTAGATGTATGCACCTCGTGTGTGTACTTTACTTTAATGGATTCAGTTTTTTAAAATTACTTATATATATAAGAATGATGGTCCTTAAAATGTTGATTAAATTTTCTTCCTTCATTAAAAGACTTTATAATAAACAAATTTTTAGGATACAAGATATAGATATAATTAAGGTAGGGTTAGAAAAAATATAAAGAGTAGAAGTTATTTAAAGCTATAAAGTAACATAAATAAAGTTCGAAGAACTCACATATTAGGAGCAATGTAAAAGAAGGTTTTGAGGGACTAAAAGCAGTCTCTCATTACTACTAGTCATTCACCAACTTAAAGCCCAACAAACAATATCATCTTTGATCTCCATTATAAAGTTTATTCAGTCATTGATTTCAATTGTGGCTCTCATCAAGTTTCAAAGCTGCATAAAAAGATAAATAGAATAAAATTTTAATAAAAAATGTACCATCAGATTTTTCACTTTAATCTTCTCTTAAGCCATCATAATCAGACAAAAATTAATATCAAAAATTTTAAAATATGTATAAATAATAATTTTGACACACACAAAAAAATTATTCACTTTATTCTTCTCTCAGGTCATCACAATTAGACAAATTAGAAAAAAAGGAAAAAAAAAAGAGCAATCAAACGATAAATTTGAACACGAAAAAATAATAGTCGATATATTTATGCACCAAAAATCAAGTTGGTATTCCTTGTTTAAAATAAATTCTGTTAGAATAAAATAAAAGTGCGATTCTATCTCCAAAACAAATAAATTTCTTCTATTTGTATTCCTTTTATTAAAAAAAAATAGAAAAATTGACAAAAGCACCTAAAAAAAAGTCTTCTACTTAATCCTATAAACATGAAAAATTTGAAATCTTCTAGAACCATTTGTCTATTATTAGCTTTAGGAGACTTCCACCTCAATAACCTGCTTGTTTTTCTTTTTCCTTTTTTGTCGTTAGAAAATTTTATTTTTACTAAACAGTTAAACAATAACTTTAAGAAAATAGTAAAAAGACGAATGCAAGCCAAAAAGTCCAAACAAAAAGTATGATGATACAATAAATACAATAAGACAACTTGAATCAAATTCCACGTGGCATGTTTAGGACCACAAGATTAAAGCGTATTTTGGTACCTTTGACATAACTTTAATTTAAGGCCACAAAATTCAAAAGTCTTCTTTATTTTCTTAAACTTTGTGTCAAGTCAAAGTAGGTCATTCTTTTTTGAAACGGAGGGAGTATTGTTTAGTTTTAGAACTATCTTAGTCTATCATTTGTACTAACTAGAGAAAATTGAAGAAAATGTGTCTTTTAAGTCTTGAATGAAGGATTGGTGACATTGACCAACTTAAAGGGTCAAACATCATTAGAAAACTTGATTAAGTTAATTATGAACTTGATTAATATTTTCAAAACTTTCTAATCTTTTTAAAAATACAAATCAACCCACACCCCTCTTCAATCCAAATCAACCTGTCTCTCTCCTTTCTCTCTCTCGACAGCTTCTCTCAACTCTCTCCCAACCAACAGTTCTGAAAAATTCTCCCTTCAATCCCCGGCAACTTCAACCTCTGGTGAAAAATAGTTGGGTGAGTTTGCTTTCGACTTTCAACCTCAATCGACGTGAAGACTTCTCAGGCGACAACAACTTTGAGTTCTTCATTGTCCCATTTCCTTTTTGACAGGTAAAAAATTATGAAAAAATAGAGAAACTTGAGCTAACTACTCTTCTAGTATAGAAATATGGACTAAATACAACCCTAATTTCTGGCATTTCTTCTTCTTATTGTCGTACTATTGATTCAGATTTGTTGGTGATTTTTTGTCACAATTGATGTTCTTAGTGTGTATGAGTGTGATGTGTTGGTGTTGCTAAATTGATTTGTTGTTTGTCTTGGTAAAAATGGTGTTGTAATAGATGAAATATCTGATGCGACAGATGAAGACATCTGATGCAATAAATTAAAATCTGATGCAACAGATAAATAATCTAACAGATCATTCGTCTGTTGCGACAGACAACTCTTCTATTTGGAAGAAATCTAAAAAATATTGACCCAACAGATAACTCATTTTACAACAGATGAGTGATATGTTTCAACAGATCAGTGATATGTTTTTACTGTCTCCAACTGTTTACTCATTCGTTGCAATAGGTCAGTTATATGTTGCAACATATAACATACCTGGTGCAATAGATTAGTGATCTATTTTTATGGTTTCCAACGTATTACTCATTCGTTACGACAGGTTGGTTATATTGCAATAGATAACTACCTGGTGCAACAGATTAGTGATTTATTTTTATGGTTTCAAATGGTTTACTCATCCGTTCCAGTGGTTGGTTATATATTGCATCAGATAAAATACCTGGTGCAATAGATTAGTGATCTGTTTTAGTTGTTTTCAATGGTTTACTCATCCGTTGCAATAGGTCGGTTATATGTTGCAACAGATAACATAGCTAGTGCAACAAATTAGTGATCTAATTTTATTATTTCCAACGGTTTACTCACCGTTGCAATAAGTTAATTATATGTTGTAATAGATAACATACTTGGTGCAACAGATGTGTGATCTATTTTTATGGTTTCCAACAGATTACTCATCCATTGCAGTAGGTTGATTATATGTTGTAACAGATAAACTACTTGGTGCAAAAGATTAGTGATCTGTTTTACTGTTTTCAACGGATTACTCATCCTTTTAACAGGTTAGTTATACGTTGCAACAGATAAACGACCTGGTGTAACAGATTAGTGATCTGTTTTATGGTTTCCAACGGTTTACTCATCTGTTGCATCCGAGTTGGTTATATGTTGCATAAGATAAAATAGCTGGTGCAACAGATTAGAGATTTATTTTTATTATTTTCAACGGTTTACTCATTGCATCTGGGTTAGTTATATGTTGCATCAGATAAAATACCTGGTGTAACAAATTAGAGATCTATTTTTATTATTTCTAATGATTTACTCATCCGTTGCAATAGGTCAGTCATAATAGATAACATACTCGATGCAACAAATATGTGGTTTGTTGGAACTGTTATTTTACCATTGTGCATGTTAGATTTACTACTATTCATTTTAATGGTTCATTAATTAATTATAATCTATTTTATGTTCTTGTTAATTTAAGATAATATGGCTCTCAAAAGAAAAGAAACTGAATCAAGTCCAAGTAAAGGAACAAGTGCAACAGCTCAGCTACATCCACCACTCTTTGATCTTGCTTTACAAGTGTTATCTCAATTAGGAGCAGAAGATAATGAACATGGGGAGGAGGAATATCTAAAAAGAGATAATCCAAATGCTAATAGTCCTTCCACCGAAGAGTTGTTCAAAACCTTTAGCGTTGATCGTTATCCTGTGAGAATACAGTGCAATGATGCCACAGATTTAACGAGTGATTTCATGGTTAATTCAACCATGAAAAAATATTTTGACGCCTTCAGAAAAATACTTTGAAAACAAAAATTGGATGCTTATTTCAGGAAAATCTGCTTTGAGCAGTATCTTGATTTGCCGGAGGACAACAATGCTCGTTGCCAGATAAAAATAGAATACGATCTTCTCAAGCTTAGATTTATGTTTGAAAACAAAGACAATATGAATAAGGTGTGGATAAATTACTGTGGCATGCCTGTTTGTTTTGCTTGGAAGGAGTTTTCTATAGTTACCGAACTAAAATATTATCCTCCTTCTCCTTCTCAAGTTATACCTACTCTGACCCAAAAAAGCACCCCGCACACTCAAAAAAGGAAAAGGCAAGTCGAGTGATCGTGAGGACCTGGTGTCCATTGTTGGTCCAAGCTTTAAAAATAAAAATTTGATAGAAGCATTGAAAGGTAAAGGACTCTCAAAGAAGAATAAACAATCATTGTGCTTGGTTTAGTTTATACATAATATTCTTTGGGTGAGAGACGTTAACAACAACATAAGCCCCAGTTTAATAAATATGTCCTAGGATCTGAGGTATTTAATAACTATCCTTGGGGTTATGAAAGCTTCAAAATGACTGTCCAATAATTGTTGACTCCGTTAACGCCAAAGACAGTCAACTTATATGGCTTTCCATGGGCCATCATGGTAAATATTTCTTTTATCATGATATGATTCATTATTTTTTTATCCAATAATGCTTTTGATTTATTGGCGTTATGTTATATGCTTGGGTATTTGAAGTCATTCCTTATTTGAGACAACAAGTGAACTACTAGGAAGAAGTTTTCTGTCCAAGAATCCTGAGATGGTTGTCAGCCAAAACTGATAAACTACAAAATTTCTTAATCTTTCAACCCCCCGAAGGAAGCAATAAGTCCAATTATAAATAAGTTTTTGTTTTAATTAATGATTATTTTAAATAATTTCATCATCATTACAATGTATGTACTGATTTATTTTAGATTTTATATACGTGGCTTGTTCCGACTAACCGAGAGTTGAAGATGTCATTTTTTCTTACTTTACAGTCTGTGCAAACTTTATTGGACCCTAAGGTCATTGATGAAATAAAAATGGAATTATTTAGAGCAATAATCATCAGAAGAAAAATAATTTTAGAGGGTGAGCTTGTTGCTGTTGATGATAGTAATGGTAGTGGTGCTGCTGTTGGTACTAATAATGCTCCTCTTACAGTTTTTGAAACAACAAGCCATTATAATTATGATCATACTGATTGTACATATTTTTCTCTAGATTTTATCAGATCTAGAGAATGTTTTGTATGTAAATGTCAAGACTGCAAGGCAAAACACGATGGAGTGATTAATACTATTAATACATTAACTACTTCTATATAGGAAAAGGCATCTAAGAGGAGTGGCATTCTATAAAAGAGGATTTCATATCCATACTCTCCACTAGAGATCAAGGTGGATAAGAGGAGAAGGAAATATACTTCTAAGGCATCATCAAGCATCGAAAAAAAATATTGCAACACCTCTGTCTTTGTCTTGCACCGTTGTTTAGTGTGCAAGGGCCACAGGAGAGTAGCATGAGATGAAGAAGGTTAATGTACATCACCTGTTCCAATAAACAAATAGGCACATATATGTTTTAACAAATGATACACTTGCTGAAAATTTTCAAATAGATATATATATATTTGTTACAACTCTTGTCTAACCTGTTGCATCAGATGTGTTATCTGTTGCAACAGATGAGTCTTATGTTACAACAGATGGGCCATCTGTGCTTCAGCTAGTTTGTAGGGAGTATATAAAAGTCGTATTTGGTATTTGGATAATTTTTCTATCGATGATTTTCAAAATTACCGTATTGCTCTGATTTACCTGTTAGAATTCATCCCAATAGATGATTCATCTGTTGCAACATGAGACTCATCTGTTGCAACAGATGGACAATATATTGTATATTTGTAATTGGCATTGACAATTTCTAGCTTTCCAGGTGGATGTCTCAATAGAAGCTACTGCTGAAAGCATAATATCACAATTGATAATCCATTAATTGCTTCAAAAGAAGAAGAAAAAGTGGAGCCTGTTAGTTTGGGAGAACGAAAGAATTACCCGTTTGAAGGGTTCAATATCTCGAACGAGGCTCCAAAAAAACTAACACAGTTGATCAATGACTATTAAGAATGGATTGCGGATGGGCTGTTAAAGCATCTTACCGGCAGGTACATAAATCAATTTTTAAAGATATTAGTTTATACAATTCTTATTGTAAGAATGTGGCATTAACACATATAAATCTTCATGTAGAAAATAAAATGACGAACACTACAAAGTTAATGAATCGAGTATTGGTTTTGATATGTTCAACTTTGTTGTTGCACATCCCGAAATGAAGAATTGGTTCTATTTGATGTCACAGCCCCAAACTTGCTGGAATAATGAGGTTTAAATGTCATACATATTACTATTAATTAATACTTTATTTAATTATATCTACGTATTAATTTTTTTGTCATGTAATCTAAAATATTTGATAATATGTGCAACACATCAATGTCATTTTTTACTACCTCCGAAAGAAGGCCAAGTGGCAAACACAAGAACAATGTAGATATATGATAAATAATTATTTATACAAAGTTTACATCAATAATGCCTACGATAGTTATTATCAACAACAGTAAGAAATTTTTTGAAATAAGGAATGCTTAATCAACATCATCAAAGGTTTTAGCATTTCGGCTGGCTTACCTTGGCATTTGGTCGACAAAGTGTACATCACAATAAATTATGGTGATGAATTCCATTAGGTGTTGGCTATCATCGTTCTAAAAATGAGGCACATCCGAGTTTATGACTCGATGTCACGAAGAAGAAGTTCCGGGCCGTCGTCTGAGATACAAAAGATGGCCAAAATATTACCTACTTACCTTGATATGAGTGGCTTTTTAGACAAAAAAGTTCGTACTGATTGGTCGACGATTGAAGTATATCGAAATAAAATCGGTAATCTATTTGATGTACAATATGTTGAAGGAATTTATCAACAAACCATTGGTAGCCTGTAAGTTTAAGTGTCATGATTTAGTTTCATTTCAAAAATTTCACAACACTTGCATGAACTGCAAGATATGGATTATCTATTTTTTTAAAATGCAGGGATTGCAATCTTTTTGTTACCGCATACGCAGAGTATTTGAGCGATGTATTATAAGTACCAAATGATGAACTTGATGCCGGATTACTCCGCAAAAGATATGATGCTCTTTATGGAAATACGGAGAAGCGAAAGCTCAGAAGCTGTACACAAGCGACATTAAAGATCCACGACGACCAAAGCTGAATTTCAAAGCACCGAATGAAGAACAACTTGTCCATATTGAGTAGATCTTTATAGCTTGAGTCCGTCAATGTAATAACCTAACCTCCTTGATTTAACTTGTTGATTAATTTGTAGAGTAGATCATTTGTACCCATAATGATTTTTTACATTTAATTTATTTGTTGAGTTATTTCATGTAATTTTTGAAGGCTTCAACTTATTTTATGTTGTCTATGAATATAATTTAATCCTTAGTTTTGAACATGTTAATTGAATGGAATACTAGATTCAACTATCGCAACAGATAATACATCTGATGCAACAGACGACATATCTTATCAAACACATTTAGACATATGTTGCAATATGTAGGTCATTTGCTGGAAATTATATAACAGATCTTCCTACTTTCTTGATTTTTTTCCAACAGATTACCTATCAGTTGTAATAGATAAATTATATATTGTAATAGATTAGATATCTATTGCGAAAGACAGATTGGGAAACATCTATTAATGCAACAGATGACCAACTTATTCCAACAGATAATCAATCTATCACAATAGGTACTATATCTATTACAAAAGATATACTGTCTGTTGCATTATAAAAATTTAACTATTCGCAGACATAAAAATTATTACCACTACATGTAAAGTTAGGTGGCTTAAAATAAAAATTTTTATCATGTTCGTCTTCGTCTTTGTACATATTCTTCTTTATACACAGGCTTCAACCATTTAGTTAGGTCATCTGCTGGAAATTATATAATAGGTCTTGCTACTTTCTTGATTTGTTCCAACAGATTACCTATCAGTTGCAACAGATATATCATATGTTGCAACAGATTATATATCTATTGCGACATACAGACTGAGGAAACATTTACATAATGCAATAGATGACCAACCTATTCCAATGAATAATCAATCTATCACAAAAGGTATTATATATTTTATAACATATATAAAATCTGTTGCATTATAAAAATTCAACTTGGCCAGACATAAAAATTATTGCAACTACATGTAAAGTGAAGAGGCTTGAAATAAAAAATTATTATCGTGTTAGTTTCTATCTTTGTACATATTATTTTTTATACATGAGATCCATCCATTTAGTTAGTACCCCCTAATCCCATACCCATTGCATCTTTCCCACAATGGCGTCGCACATACCGGTTATTTCTATCTCAGTCAGCAAACAGTCGATGTATCCAAGTGATTACGGCCGACATGCTACACCGGTTCTATTTATTTGGAGCTGGATGTTCTTATTTCGACCTTCAAAAACCCATGATTCCTTCCTCAAGACTTCCGCCGGCAAATGATCCATCAGCTTACTCTGCATCAACAACTTGGGCAACAACTTCAAGAGTGGCTGTATGTGGGTTAAAAACTTATCCCTGCTGAAGATAGATAAGTTGCAGTTATAAACCTTGATCTTTTCCTCGTAGAGTAGTATCTCAACATCAATAAAATGTTTGACTTCCATGTTCATGACTGCAAGGATTTTCTTTGCCTTGGTTCAGCTCTTGCCGTGTGGATATGGCCTCTTCCCTCTAACATATTTAATCACCTCTTCATCCCATTAGAATGTAGAAACTAACTTATCAAATCTCGAGCTATCAGAATCAGATAGCTTGCGGAGTTCATCGTACCAATCCTTGAAATTATTATAGAAATTGAGGTCTATTATCCTATCGGCAGCATCATAAGCATCCGGGTATGCTAATTGTCTTGCCCCTCATAAAGCAGAGAATTTCATAAACATACTGTGGTATAAGAAGATAATTTTTAAATAGATTAGTAATTGTAAAGAATAAAAACACAGTGGAAAGAATCCGTTGCAGGGGGTTCTCTGAATCAATTCGCAGATTACCCAGCCAACGCAACTTATGCAATAAATATGTATTATGTTGCAACAGAATACCAAGCTGTTGCAATAGATTACACATCTTCTGTATAGATTCTTCTTCATGGAGTAGATTAGAAGTATAGGTTAGAAAAAGTAAACATGTAATGTCCTCATACCACTCACGCATATTTGTCATATTCGTGAAGTCTTTGGCGGCAAATAAATCCATGGTGTATTCTTCTCGAATCTTCGTCTTGCCATTCATGATTTCTTCCAGTTCCTTCTTATTCTCCTTGCCAAGTGCCACGAATATGTCCGACTTCTTCAACAGCCCCTGAACTTTAACAACTCTTGGAGCGAGAGAAGTTGCGATTTATGCTATTTTTAAAACGGAGAGAATTTGTCTAATTTTTCTTCTCTTCCTCCTAACCGCCACTGTAGGAGTGTATGACTCCCTCACCTCATTGGATGGTATGACACCCCTCCTAGATTTCAAATCTTCACCAGCTTTAGAAATAGCCTCTAGTTTTTCAAGGAGTTTATCCTCTCTGTCCTTGTATACTTTGTATTTTCAATGAAAACATGAGGGTGAAGAGGGATGAGAGGGACCACTATAAGGGTGGGAGAGACCAGTGTAAGGGTGAGAGGAACCTGCGCAAGAATGTTTTCAAATGTATTTATTTTTGGCTGAGCACCAACATGCTCATAATCACAACTGGCAGAAGTAGCATTAGGATGGCTACCACCATTATCAACAACTCCACCAGCAACATCCCCAGAAGAAGCACCCAGATCTGTTGCCGTTTGTGGTTGGTCGTGAAAAGCTTCAACATTAAGCTGACCTTGCCTAACTACTCTTCTTATGAATCTTGCTCTAGCCAATTCCTTCTTTATTAACTTCACCGTTGGGTCTTCTTTTATATCAACAAGACCTAGAGTAAGAAAAGAAGTCATCCCCAACTCATCAACGGTAGGCACGATCCAAGGATGCACAACCTATAAAAAAGGACAAGAGGTATTTAAATTATATAATAATAATTTGCAGTCTGTTGGGTTCCATGGATGCTAACACAACCAACTTATGCAATAGACAATCTAGCTGCCACAACAGCTGATCTATATGTCACAATATATTGACAAAACATTGCATCATATTACACAACTGTTGCATAATTTACAGTAGATAGGTAATCAGTTGAGTCGGGTTCAGAGAACCAGAGCAATAAATTGTTAATCTATTACAAAATATGGATTGTCTGTCGTACCAGATTACCCATCTGTTGCACCAGTTGCAGTTGACGAGTAATCTATTACAATAGATGACCCCTCTATCATAACAGATGGTACATCTATTTTAATATCTTTCTTTGAGATAAATTATTTTAGTTGAAAGAAGATTTACTGCGTTATCTGAAGGGTTAAATAGATCATCCTCCTGCTCCTTAATATTTTTTTGCTGCCCTTTGCAGTCGCCAACTACCTAAGGATCCTTGGATGAGAAACCTCATCTGGGTAATCCTTGAACTGCTTTCGGAGGAGAGGAATGGTTTCACATGCCCAAGCCTAAAAAATGTAAATAGGAAGCAAGCAAAAAAAGTCATAATAACTATATTCATTATAAATTAATAGATGAGTAAAAATAGTGATCAATTTTACCATGAAAGCCCAAGTAAAGCCGTTTAATATGATCGTCTCTATTGATAGCTTTGTCAGTAAATATTCGACAATCAAGTAGTAGCTGTCATATCCCCAGGAATAGTCATTAAATTTGTCAAAATTATCAACAAGCTCTAATAAACCATCTTCTATGACTTTCCTGACGTCTCTTACCAATAAAACGGAATGGACAAACCAAACTAAGCATAATTTCTCCCTGGAATGCTTTGGTATATCTTTATCCTTAAGATCTGCCATCAAATCCTTCGCTTTGTAGCTACTACGTCCAACAATGCCAACAACCCATCTTTTTTCCCTTGCATTTGTTGGACTCTTTATGGGGTGTTTCCTTGATGAGAGGTTCTTCTGGATGATCGCATCGCAAGCCCTTTACTATGGCAAACTCTTTCAACCCAAAACAATCTGGCATGCCACAGTAGTTGATCCAGATTTCATCCATCTTTTTTTCGTACTCCTTCATATCTTTATCATCCCCCACATACCTAATCCTGCGCTTGAGAAGACCATATACCATGCTCATTGGGAAAGGAGAGTGCAGTCCTCAGGCAGCTGAAGAAAGTATGTAAAGCAACTCTTGTTAAAAAGTCCGTCTATTTTTTCATTCTTCATAATTCTCCTTAATTCATCAAAACATTTCCCCAACTGACATTTAAGTACAAGATCACTAGTTACTTTGTCAGGTCTATCTATTGGCATAGCAACTGAAAACCTATCGATACTAATGGTTTTGACAGAATTATGCTGGAATTTTGATATTATTTCATGCCCCATTGGTGAGAAGGAGTTATTACTTTCCTCGGCTTCATTTTTTCCCGACTGAGATTGTTCAAGAAGTTCCTCCGAATCTATCTGTACTCTAGCCATTTTTGTTGGGTGGTCAGAAGCTGATCCACTTTCATTTTTTTTAATTTTGGGAGACATGTTTTAACTATAAATAATAGAAAAATAAAAAATACATTGCATTTGATGTTTGTATAATTAAAAAAAAAGGTAAGACAAATTTTAATAAATTATTCTATGCCACATTACGAAAAAAATACTCCAACGCATAACCCATTAATTTGAACCAATGGGGAAATTATTTGAAGACCTATTTAATGTCTCCCAACAGATATCCCACCTGTTGCAATAGATGGACCACCAACACCACAACCAATTCCACCACCAATACCACAAATATCACCACCAATGCCACAATTACCACCACCAATGCCACCAATACTAACACTAAGACCACTAACACCACCACCAAAAACACAAATACCGACCCCAACAATAACATCCACCAACAACACCACAAACACCATCCAACAATACCACGTCAGTCAACAAAACACTAAGATAAAAAACTAGGGTTTTCTCAGGTGCTTCCTACTTTTTTAGCATCTAAACACAAAATTGTTAACCCATTCTCGAAGATAATAATTTAACTAAAAGTCTTCTTTTTCATCATTAGAAAAGCCCTAACTTTTAAAATAAAGAACAAATATAAAACTCTTCTTGAACTCTGTTACAAGTGAATATAGAGAATACGACGAATACAAGTGAGAATAAAGTCAAAAATAACAACTATGTGGTCAGGAATGGGAAGAAAATTGATCTGTTTTGAAGGGTAGAACAATATGTTGAGTAGTTATTGTCTGTATTATTGAGAGAGAGAAAGAGAGAGAGAGAGGAGCGAGAACTTGAAATTTGAAATGAGGAAAATTTTTTCCCGCAAATGGATGATTTGTATGGGTTGATTTATAATTTTAGAAAAAAATGATAAGTTTTGAAATTGTTAATTTGGTCCAAATTGAACTTAATTAATTTTTTAAATTTCAAAAGATATACTAGTCTTTAAAATATTAAGTTAATGAGAGCTCATTTCAACTCATAGTGATCGATCGACGACCCCGGTTAGTATGAACGTAATACCAACACCATCCAATTGCAATGACTTGATTGAAGTTGTAGTTGACCCTATGAGATCATTCATTCATCCCTAGTTCCACCTAAATCAATTTAGGTACTATTAATCCCAACACTAAGTTAATGAGAGCTCATTTCAACTCAGAGTGATCGATTAATGACTTGGATCGGGATGAACACAATACCAACACCATGCAATTGTAACGACTCAATTGAAGTTGTAGTTGACTCTATGAACTCATTCATCCCTAGCTCCACCTAAATCAATTTAGGTACTATTAATTTTAATATTAAGTTAATGAGAGCTCATTTCAACTCAGAGTGATCGATTGATGACCCAAGTCGGGATGAATGTAATACTAACACCATGTAATTGCAACAACTTGATTGAAGTTGTAGTTGACCCTATGAGCTCATTCATTCATCTCTAGTTAAACCTAATCCAATTTAGGTACTATTAATCTTAACATTAAGTTAATGAGATCTTATTTCAACTAAGGATAATCGGTCGACGACCTGGGTCGGGATGAATGCAATACCAACACCAATTGTAAAGACTCAATTGAAGTTGTAGTTGACCCTATGAGCTCATTCATTCATCCCTAGTTCCACCTAAATTAATTTAGGTACTATTAATCTTAACATTAAGTTAATAAGAACTCATTTCAACTCAGAGTGACAGTCGATCAACTTTTGCTCGACCATCACAAGAGGCTGCAGTAAAGATGGGTTCGGAGGAATAAGTTGCATACAAATGAAACCACTTTATATATGGGAGGTATGTATTACTGATAATGTTATCGTGGAAACACACATAGAGTACACTGATTTCGTGAATGCAGTTTTTATCGATTAGTCATAGATCATTCATATAAGATATTTGTAATTTAATAGTTAAGCTTGGTAGGTTCGAACTAATAAGGCTAAGGGACCATGAATATGGTTCGACACCCTATTATGATTTAATGTCAGTTATTGCTCATGTTTATTTGTCAAGTATTGTGAAGGGATTTAGTTTGGTGTCATTGTAAGGAGATTAAATAACGATTAGACTAACTTTTAGGGTGCATTGAACTCTGAGAAGGCCTTCGTAGCCTAGCAATATATCTAACAAGAATGGAAAACCAATATAGTTATTGCCCTAGCCTAAATTTATATGGTTAGGTTGCTCGGGCAGATGATTATACGCCAGAAGGTGCGGTAAGAGAATGCCTTCAAGGGAAAATGGGTGGTTGATGAAAGACTATATCATCTGAGAGCTAATTGAAGAAGAGACACAGGGTAGAAAGTAACTTCAAGCAAATTTGGCCAATGAAATTATCATAAAACATGAGAAATATGTATCAAGTGCAAATATGAAAGTGTATCCGGTAATGAAAAATCCTTCTGTTATTTATCTAAGAGAAAAATAGTGTAGATTGTCACTTTGTTAGGGAACTGCGACTAGGTAGCGTGATCGGGATTATCACCTAGATAGAAAATATCAGAAGACCAAGAAATCTGCATTAAGGGAATCGAGGGTTGAAATGATGTATAATAAGCCTAGAAAACTTATGCCAACAACAACTGCAGTTAAAGTAAGGAATATAAGCGAAGGCAACAATTTCTAAATTTTTAATTGCATCCCATGCCTTCTTGTTTGTGGTTTCGATTAGGTCCACTGCTGTTGTCCTAATTGGAACCATAAATAAGATTGAAAGGCAAATTGAGTATCATTAATTCCTTAGCGATATGGTTATAATTGATTGTGTTTTAAGCCTTAGTATGCTTTTAATATTTCTTGGAGAAGATCAGAGGCTTGCTCTAGTATGTGAATTTCGATAATTTTCAAACTTGCCTCCAGCTTGGTGATTCTGTATTCAAGCTGGTCGTTGCTGTCTTTGAATTTGGTATAGATTTCCTAATCTCTTGTGAGCTAGATTAGGAACACCACCTTTAAAGTTGTGGAAGTCTAGAATCCCTTCAAAATACTTTCTTCAGAAGCCTTAAAGGATAAATGGAGGGTCGTTGTGTTTGATTTAGGCCAAAATATGTTGATGTACATTGAAGATGTGGGTCCCAACAGTTGAACAACGCACTTTTATCGAGCGTTTCTCAATGTATCTTGATCAACCAATTTGATAAATTAATAAGCAAAGAGTTATATAGCGTTTGATATAAACCAACTCTACTAAGCCTATCAAACATTACGTAACTCTAGGCTCATTACCCTATAAAAAACCTTTGCACAAATTAGTGCACAAATCAAACGAGCTCAATCTATCAGCCTTTCTGCTGATCACTCTTCTCTAATATAGATGACAAGATATCCGCAATGAAAAAGTCTATACCATCTCCAGAAATGCTTGCCAGGGCGCAATTCTTCAGAAGGCATCAACAGTAATCTCTCAATATCAAGTGATATTGAAAGATTACTGGTGATGCCTTCTTAAGACTTTCGCTACGGCAAGAATTTCTGCTGATGTCAAGATATCTGTCATCCAAAAGTCTACACTATCAGTGGAAATTCTTTCCAGAGCGAAAGTCTTTAGAAGGCATTATTAATAATCTCTCAATATCAAAGAAGTCTTTCGTACAAGACTTCCTTGATTTTGAGAGATTACTAATAATACCTTCTGAAGACTTTTTCTCTGGCAAGATTTCCCATTGACAGTGTAGACTTTTGCATGACAGATATCTTGACATCAGTAGAAATTCTTGTCATAGCAAAAGTCTTGGGAATCCATGACTAGTAATCTCTCAATATCACTTAATATTGAGAGATTACTGTTGATGCCTTTAGAAGACTTGTGCCCTGACAAGCATTTCTGGAGATGGTATAGACTTTTGCATAGCGGATATCTTGTTATCTATATTGGAGAAAAGTGATCAACAAAAAGGGTGATAGATTGAGCTCGTTTGATTTGTGCACTAACTCGTACAAAGTTTTTTATAGGGTAATGAGCCTGGAGTTATGTAATGGTTGATAGGCTTAGTAGAGTCGGTTTAAATCAAACGCTACATAACTCCTTGCGTATTAATTTATCAAATTGGTTTAGCAAGCTGCATTGAGTAATGCTCGATAAAAGTGTGTTGTTCAACTGTTGGGACCCACATCTTTAATGTGCATCAACACATTTTGACCTAAATCAAACACAACGACCCTCCATTTATCCTTTAAGGCTTCTGAAGAAAGTATTTTGAAGGGATTCTAGAATGCCACAACTTTAAAGGTGGTGTTCCTAATCTAGCTCACAAGAGATTAGGAACTCTATACCAAATTCAAAGACAACAACGACCAGCTTGAATACAGAATCATCAAGCTGGAGGCAAGTTTGAAAATTATCAAAATTCACATACTAGAGCAAGCCTCTGATCTTCTCCAAGAAATATTGAAAGCATGCTAAGGCTATAAAACACAATCAACTATAACCACATTGTTAAGAAAGTAATGATACTCAATTTTCCTTTCAATCTCATTTTTGGTTCCGATTAGGACAACAGCAGCGAACCTAATCAGAACCACAAACAAGAAGGCATGGGATGCAATTAAAAATTTAGAAATTGTTGCCTTCGCTTAGATTCCTTACTCTAACTACAGTTGTTGGTGGCATTAGTTTTCTAGGCTTTTTATACATCATTTCAACCCCCGATTCCCTTAATGCAGCTTTCTTGGTCTTCTGATATTTTCTATCTAGGTGATAATCCCGACCACGCTACCTTCCCTAACAAAGTGACAATCTGCACTATTTTTCTCTTAGAGAAATAACAAATGATTTTTCATTAACGGATACACTTTCATATTTGCACTTGATACAGATTTCTCTTGTTTTACGAAAATTTCATCGACCAGACTCGCTTGAAGTTACTTTCTACCCTGTGTCTCTTTTTCAATTAGCTCTCAGATGATATAATCTTTCATCAACCACCCATTTTCCCTTGAAGTCATTCTCTTACCTCACCTTCTGGCATATAATTATTTCCCCGAGCAACCTAACCATATAAATTTAGGCTAGGGTAATAAATGTATTGGTTTTCCATTCTTGTTAGATGCAGTGTTAGGCTTCGACGGCCTTCTCAGAGTTCAATGCACCTTAAAAGCTAGTCCAATCGTTATTGAATCTCTTTACAATAACACCAAACTAGATCCCTTTACAATACTTGACAAATAAACAAGAGCAATAACTGACATTAAATCTTAATAGGGTATCAGAACCATATTCATGGTCCCTTAGCCTTATTAGTTTGGACCTATCAAACTTAACTGTAAAATTGCAGATATCTTATTTCAATAATCTATGACTAATCGATAAAAACTGCATTCATGAAATCAGTGTACTCTATGTGTGTTTCTATGATAACATTATCAGTAATACATACCTCCCACATATAAAGTGGTTCCATCTGTATGTAACTTATTCCTCCGAACCCATCTGTACTGTAGCCTCTTGTGATGGTCGAGCAAAAGTTGATCAACTGTCAGTTCCTTATATCTACAAAGAAGAGGAAAAAAATAGATGTCGCAGAAAGAACATTATCCATCTTTTATAATAGATGTAGAGTCATTTGCATTAAATGTGGAGTCTGTTGCGTCAGATGTAGAGTCTGTTGCGTCAGATATGGAGTCTGTTGCAACAGATATGGAGTCTATTGCAACAAATATGGAGTCTGTTGGAATACATCAAACTAGCCTTGGTGGTGGTTTGATTTGTTCCAAAAGATGCTCCTTCTGTTACAACATCAACAACAATATAAACTACAATGAAACAACAAATAAAAAACATCAACAATAAAGAAATAACAATATTTGTTCCAACACCATCAACAACATCATCATTAATAAAGAAGCAACATCCTTTGTTCCAACACCACACCACAACTTTCAACAATGCCAAACCCACCAATAACATCAATAACAGCATAAACAACATAGAAACAAACAAAATACATACAAAAAAATGATACTGCTAACATTGAAGAAAGCCTTTAGAAGCCTTAAAGGATATATGGAGGGTCTTTGTGTTTGATTTAGGTCAAAATGTGTTGATGCACATTAAAGATATAGGGTCCCAACAGTTGAACAACATACTTTTATCGAGCGTTGCTCAATGCATCTTACTCAACCAATTTGATAAATTAATAACCAAGGAGTTATGTAGTGTTTGATTTAAACCGACTCTACCAAGCCTATCAAACATTACGTAACTCTAGGATCATTACCCTATAAAAGAATTTGCACGAGTTAGTGCACAAATCAAAGGAGCTCAATCTATCACCCTTTTTGTTGATCACTTTTCTCTAATATAGATAACAAGATATCCGCTATGCAAAAGTCTATACCATCTCC
>NC_061117.1:125576012-125586485 GCF_002878395.1 Capsicum annuum
TTCAGAAGGCATCAACAGTAATCTCTCAATATCAAGTGATATTGAGAGATTATTGGTCATGCTTTCTCAAGACTTTTTCTACGGCAAGAATTTCTGCTGATGTCAAGATATCTGCCATGCAAAATTCTACACTGTCAGCGGAAATCTTGCCAGAGAAAAAGTCTTCAGAAGGCATTATTAGTAATCTCTCAAAATCAAGGAAGTCTTGTACGAAAGACTTCTTTGATATTGAGAGATTATTAATAATGCCTTCTAAAGACTTTCTCTCTGGCATGAATATCTGCTAACAATTTAGACTTTTGCATGACAGATATCTTGACATCAGCAAAAATTCTTGCCGTAGCAAAAGTTTTGAGAAGGCATGACGAGTAATCTCTCAATATCACTTGATATTGAGAGATTACTATTGATGCCTTCTGAAGAGTTACGCCCTGGCAAGCATTTCTGGAGATGGTATAGACTTTTCCCTAAAGATATCTTGTCATCTATATTGGAGAAGAGTAATCAACAGAAAGGTTGATAGATTGAGCTTGTTTGATTTGTGCACTAACTCGTGCAAAGTTTTTTTATAGGGTAATGAGCCTGGAGTTACGTAATGTTTGATAGGCTTGGTAGAGTTCGTTTAAATCAAACGCTACATAACTCCTTGCTTATTAATTTATCAAATTGGTTGAGCAAGCTACATTGAGCAACGCTCGATAAAAGTGTGTTGTTCAACTGTTGGGACCCCACATCTTTAATGTGCATCAACACATTTTGACCTAAAACAAATACAACGACCCTTCATGTATCCTTTAAGGCTTCTAAAGGCTTTCTTCAATGCCATAACTTTGAAGGTAGTGTTCCTGATCGAGATCACAGGAGATTAGGAACTCTATACCAACTTTAATGATAGCAACGAATAGCTTGTATACAGAATCAGCAAGCTGGAGGCAAGCTTAAAAATTATCCAAATTCACATACTAGAGCAAGCCTCTAATCTTCTCCAAGAAATGTTGAAAGCATGCTATGGCTGTAAAATACAATCAACTAATCCATATTGCTAAGGAAGTAATGATACTCAATTTACCTTTCAATCTAGTTTGTGGTTTCTATCAGGACAACAGCAGTGGACCTAATCGAAACCATAAAAAAGAAAGCATGGGATGTAATTTAAAATTTAAAAATTGACGCCTTCACTTAGATTTCTTACTTTAAATGCAATTGCTGTTGGTGCAAGTTTTATAGACTTACTATACATTATTTCAACCCTCGATACCCTTAAGACTGCTTTCTTGGTCTTCTGCTATTTTCTATCTAGGTGATAATCCCGACTATGCTATCTAGTCACAGCTCCTTAGCAAAGTGTCCATTTGTATTGTTTTTCTTTTAGAGAGACAACAAGCGAATTTACATAACCGGATACACTCATATTTGCACTTGATTTAAATTTCTCATGTTTTAAGATAATTTCATCGGCCAGATTTGCTAGACGTTACTTTCTACCCTATGTCTCTTCTTCAATTAGCTCTCAGATGATATAGTCTTTCATCAACTCCCTTTTTCTTCACAGACATTTTCCTTCGGCTTCTTCTGGTATATAATCATCTTCTCAATCAATCCTTCCATATAAATTTGGGAAAGGGGAATTTCTATTGGTTTTTCATTCTTATTTGATGCAGTGCGAGGCTTCAAAGGCATTCTCAGAGTCCAATGAACACTTAAAATTAAGTTCAATCGCTATTGGTTCTCTGCGATGACACCAAATATTGATCTATTCTCAAATCTTAACACGCATAAACACGAGAAACAACCGTCAATAATTCATAATAGGGTATCTGAACCATCTTCATAGGCCCCTCAACCTTATCAATTCAAACCCATTAAACTTAACTATACAATGTAGGATCTTGTTTGAATGATCAGTGCATAATCGGTTAAAAACTGCATTCACAAAAATATTGTACTTTGTGTGTGTTTTACCGGTGACCTTATCAGTAATACTTACTTAACTCCCACACATATGATAGTGGATCTATCTGTACGCACCTTATTGTTCCTAGCCCATATATGGCTTGAATTAAATAAACAGATGACTAGCAAGTTGCAACAGACGCCACATCTTTTGGAAAAGCAAACTGATATATCCATCTGTTCATCAGATTGTCAATATGTTGTAAGTTATCTAACAGATGAAATATATTTTGTAACAGATTACACATCTGTTAGATTTATTTTAAAGCAATTTTCTTTTCTTTCCGAAATATAATAAAAGATAAAATATTGTATTTCGATGCATTTTTTTAATTTACATATTCGAAAAGTCACCAATTTTATTTAATTATGGGATTTGAATAGTCATGACTTTTTGTTTGACTAACCCTTCCAATTCAATCATTTATTAATAGGTCCCTCCGGCCTCCTTCCTTACTCACTACTCACTCTCACTCACTCTCATCCATTCTACTATACTTACAATACAAATATGACGGATCCAGATTCGTATAAGAAGATTCATATCGATTCCTTGCAGAAAGTTCAAAGGCAGTTTGATGAACTCCAGAGGAATTTGACCAACTTCGAAGTAAGGCTGAGGAGGGCCCTGCTGCTGCAGGATGAAAATTGTCAGGTTGACAATGATAATAATAATAGTAGTAATAATAATTAGGTTATGTTTTTTCTTTCTTTTAGCATATGTATTTTCCTTCTTTATATCGGATCTACCTATAAATGATTCAAAAATCTATGTATATATTTGGTTTGGTTTGGCCAACTTTGAATTTTTAATTCTTATTTAATATTTATCATTCTATTTATTCCTTATTCTCAACATGTCGACGGTTGGAGGTATGGATTGAGCATTTGTGAAAACGGAGTTTAATCTGATGCGACAGATGGATCATATGTTGCAACAGGCGGTTATTAATAAAAAAAGAGTTATTATTGAGAGGGTGGTGAAAAGTCATGATTCTCCTAAAAATGATTTGTAAATAAATAATAAGGAACTAAATGATATACATAATTTATAACCATAAAAGAAAGATTATTTAATTTTTAAAAAAGTCACAACATTGGATTAATTAAGTTATATGATGATTGTTAAGAAAAAGGTAAATAGTCGTGACCGTGACTTTTCTTCTAAACGCATTAAACAAAAAAATAATATTGCTGATGCATCAAATTCCCCATCTGTTGTGACTAATGAATCAGCTGTTAGAAAAAATCAAAAAAGCTCCTAAAATAGATGATCGATTTATTGCAACATATGTGTTATTTGATGCAATGGATATACAATCTGTTACCATAACTAAATAAAAATGCTTATTATTTTATTAAAGAAACAGTTATTAAAAAGGTGTCTTTGATTTTTAAATTGAGAAAAAGGTTATTTAAATTTAAAAACTAATTAATAATGATAAGCTGAAAATTCATGACTTGTCACAATAATAAAAAATTTACCAGCTTGATTCAATTAAGTCATTTCTTTTCACAAAAAAAGAATAAGAAAATAAATGATAAACACAATCTAAACCATAAAAAACTCACCAAAAATATTTTTATTTTTAAATCTAATTTATTAATTTATATAATAAAAAAGTCAGCAAATTTGAATTAATGATATAATGATAAATTTTCTTTACAAAATTAACTTATATGTTGTAGCAGATAGATTATCTGATGCAACAGGTTATCTATTTGTTGCAACGGATGATATATTTTTTGTTACAGATGAGTTATTGAATGCAACAGATATAGAATATGCTGTCACAACTCAATAAAAAAGGTTCTTGGAAAGAACTAATTATTAATAATAATAAGCTGAAAAGTCATGACTTATCACAATATTACTTAATTTAATTAAGTCATAACTTTTTATAGTAATCAAGAATGTCATTAATAAATAGAGGTAAACAGTTGCGTCTTTAAATCTATTTTATTAATGTTCATAATAAAAAAGTCAAAAAATTTGAATGTCATGATGATAATTTTTTTAAAAAAAGATATATAGATTATATGTTGCAACAGATATATTATCTGATGCAACAAGTTTATCTATTTGTTGCAACAGATGATATATTTGTTGTCACATATGAGTTATCTGATGGAACAGTATAGAATCTGTTGTCACAACTTAATGTAAAAACAGTTCCTGAAAAGAACTAATTATTATTATTAATAATAAGCTAAAAATTCATGACTTATCACAATATTGTTTAATTTAATTAAGTCATAACTTTTCACAGTAAGCAAGAATGTCATTAATAATTGGAGGTGAACAGTTGTGACTTTTTGCCTAACACATTTAAGTTTAATCCTCTATAAATAGGTCCCTCATTACTCAATCGTTCATTCTACTACACTCTATTTATTCTTTGCTCTTGTTACGCCTTCAACTACTTTCTCTTCAAGAACTTAATAACTTTTTCTAGTCTCTGGTAAGTTTTTTTCTTTCTTTTTGTGTAAATATATGTTGTATTACATTCGAATTTTTTTTCTTTACTTTTGTTTTTACGTATTTTATCAATTTATGCGTGTTCTAGATATGAATGATCCAGTGTGGGATATCGCTATTTTATGAGACGCCATACGAGAACTGCAGAAGGAAGTTCATGACCTGCAGTGGGAGTTGGCAGCCGTCAGAGTAAGGATGCTGCGGGAGATCCGCAGGCTGAGGAGGGCGCTACTGCTGCCGGTTGAAGATTGTCTGGCTGGTCATATAAATAATAATGATAATGATGATAATAATAATAATTAATCTTTTTTTTTCTTTTACCTATGTATTTTTATTTTTTTTGTTTAATAAAAATTTTATGTTTGATCCATTTGACGTTTTAATTCTTATTTAATTTTCATGTTGTCTATTTCTTTTTCTCAAAAAATGACATGTCTACAATTAAGGAATAATTTGAACTCAGTATCAATAGCAAGAGATCAACATATCAGTTGAGTTATCTATTGGGTTTGTGACAGGAGCAGTATTTTGTTGTTCGAAATAGATTATTCATCTGTTATAATAGAATAATTATCTGTTGCAACAGATAAATATTCTTTTGCAACAGATATATATTCTGTTGCAATATATTACTTGTTTGTTAGAATAGATAACTAATCTGGTGCAATAAATTATTTATCTGTTGAAACAAATTACTATCTAGTGCAATAGATTATTAATTTGTTGAAATAGATTACTAATCTGGTGCAACAGATTATTTATCTGTTAAAACAGATTACTAATCTATTGCAACAGAATACCCATCTATTCGATTCATATTATGGGCACCCAGAACCATAAACATGAATCCAACATAGTCTTCTGTTGCAACAGAATATTTATTTAGTGCCACAGATGATTGATCTGTTTAAACAGATTGATCTTATGTTGCATTCATGTTCGTGTGCTAGCTATTGTTGAAAAAAAACACTAGCAGTTACCCAGATGACAAATTCAACTAAAAAGAATAATTTAACTTGCCAAAGTCTCATCTCAGGTAAATGCCAAAGTTGAAAGTGATGTACGAAACAAAATTTGACCTAAGAAATTGGTCAAAGAGCAACAGTTGTGGTAACCACAACAACAATAATGGTCAACAAGAAGAATATGAAGATGATAATGAAGTATAAGATGATGATAATGAATCAGAAGATGATGAATAAAGCAGTAGCAATAATGAACAACAAACATCGCGAAAAGAGAGAAAATAATAACGGATGAGAAGAGAGAAAAACGTGTCTTTTTCCCCTACGTTTCCCATTATATTAACTAACATTTGAATCAAAGTGTAAATTTAAAAACTTGTGGATTATTTTAAAATTTCTCAAACTTTCTTAATCCATAATTAAGTAATTGTTTCCTCCACTCAATTATTAAGACTTCAATCACCTACACCTCATTATCACCAGCCTAAAGCCCCTACTAACTATATCATGTAAATGGTGGTATCAAATAGTCCCATGAAATATCCAACTGATGGAATATATATCCCTAGTTATCCTATCCGACTTACCAAACAAACCTGAGTATATAAAAAGTGTCAGTTGATGTTGATCATGCACCTTTTTTCAAGTTGAGAGCTGAAACTATACTTTCCTTAATTCCTTCATCTTTCCTTTTCCTTTTTTTTCTTTTTTGTTACCGATAAAAGTGAACTTATTCCTGAACTTGCTTCATCCTAGTGCGTACATATTCTTGATAGTGTTTAACTTTTATGTATTAATAGTGTAAAAGAACTTTTATTCTACGAAATTAATCAAAAAAACAAGTTCAAATAGCTTATTTTTAAAAAGTGATATTAACTAGTAAAATAAGACAGGTTATCTAATATAACCGACTAAAATATAACTACAACGTGGATTTTCACAATAGTGCTATACTATGAGTGTTTTCACAAATAAATAATTGTGCAATTATATACACGTTTCCTTGTATAAATAAGAGGTATACATAGTGGTCCTCCAACTTCTTGAACTTAAGCAAGATAAGGTTCTTGAAAGAGATACAAACAAGGAAACTGATGGACTTCAAATAGAAGGATATATATAGAAATAAAGTTTCTTATATAAAGAAAAATCATAAAACTAAAAATAAATTTATAAAAGGTAACCCTTTTGACAATAAATGCAATTGCAACAGTTACTCTAACAACGACAATCGCCCATGGTTCTCCCCTTCTATATTCACATGTTTGCTAAGGCTCATTCCCAACCATAAGCTAAGCCTCCTAATTAAGGAATGAGATACAATAATATAGCGCACATCAGAGAAAAGAGTATCATCTTTATTATAAGATAGACTCCCCATATCTTTCTTAAGAGATGCTACAATTTATAAAGACAATTCGAAACTGATCATTAACTCGCGTATGTGCCTACTCATTTTTCACCGATCTATTTGTACCTAGCTACAATCTGTTTCTTATAAAAGAAAAAAGGAGCCCCTCAGCCCTACGGTTCCTTCACTTCTTGCCATTAAGAGGTCCCAGCAAGGATGTGAAAATGGGCTAATTAGGTACTTTACAATTTTAATAAATGAAAATGGATCGACAAGGATCTTTGCTATAGTGTAAAAATATAGGAAAAAATTCAGATATACACATTAAAATACCTACAACTAACTCCTAGTCTAACTTTCAATATTTATAATTTATAAACAAAAGCAGTTAGCAGTTATTTGTATTATTGAGGAATTATAAAAAAAAAAGTTTATAATAGAAAATAGAAATAAAAAAAGAAATTTTAATTCAATAAATTTTCTTAATTTCCTCCAACTTTCCATTTATTTCTCTTGTATAACTGAGCATTAAAGCTTCTTTTGATGCATTAATCAATCTGTCAAAATTGATAAAATTTTATTTTAATAAAATTTGAGTATATAATTCCTTATCCCTGAAAAAGGTATAAATTAATACATATTATAACACATAAAATGTATATCATTCTAAAAATTGTATATATGTATATGCATTATTTTAAATTATACGTACATAAACTTCACATGTGGCTGGATGTAAATATACATGTACATTATGGAAATTTTGTATATTTTGTTATACTAGATTCAACGTATATATCTATACACACTTAACTGTATGTTATTTGAATATGTATATACATATATGTAAATAATTAGAAGTTCCCTTAAATGTATAATATATCTAACATTATGGCATTATATATGTATATTGAACAATAATTTGGTTTGATAAACATACAAAACTAACATGTAATCATTCTCAACGTCATTGCTCCTCCTTTTGATTGAGATAACTTTGAACATTTTGCCCTTTCATCTTTGTTAGTAGACCCAATATCTTTTTCTTTTCTTTTTTAATAAATCTGTTCTGACCGTTGATATTTTAAAAGTGTCCGTTAAATTATCTTTTGGCTGTAAATGTACCATACTATTGTGAATATTAACATGGTCACTGCTATTTTTAGTTCGTGACTCTACTCTGGACTTGTCCACTTTCAACTCCGCAAAAAAAAATTATATTTTCATTATCTAATTGAGAAACACCCAAATCAAATGATGAAGCACCGCAATTAATTGTAGCTACATTTTTAATACCTCTTGTCAATCTCCTATAAGAAAATTTTTCATCAATTTGAACAACAAGTAATTGATTACATGAAAACCTAATAGACACTGTAAAATAGATGAAGATTGAAGAAATTTAGCATCTCACTTAGATAATATATATACAAAAAAAATTAAACCTATATACCAAAAATACTAAAGATTACCACAAAATCTTCAATACATATCCCAAAATGGATGTTTTGTGATGTCAATTTCGTCAAAAAAATTCTTCAAAGCAACATTACGGCTGATGTTTAGGAGATTCAACTGATTTAGAGAGAAAAATAAGGAGAAAAAAATGAATATATCTAGTGATATATCTTCAAGAGTCGTGTAATTGATATTAGGCAATGCATAAGTAGCCAATAGATGTTGAGTGTAACACCGCATATTTTTGGGCTAGACTTTGAAACGTTGTTCTTACATATGTTAACTCTAATTCTATGAATTTCATTTGAATACACATGTCATGATCTTTATCCTAGTGTGTAAAGAGATCTAGAAGTGAAAAATGTTCATAAGAATCACTTAGAACAAATTTAAGCTAAGAGCCTTTGATTCGTCCAAAGTTTGGTATTCGATCCTACAAGGCTCACCTTTGAATGATTATAACTTTGTGTATATAAGGAATTTGACATATTAAGACCCACAAATTATAGATAATTGAATTAGCTTTCCAACGATATCAATTTTGCCTTAATATGATACCGAGTAAAAAGTTATGTCATTTTTCATGTGAGGCAATAAGGTCTTGCGATAGGCTGGCGATGCAAGGTCCATTCCTTATTTCTGAGGGTCGCGGCACGAGGGTTATTTACACAGGAAAAAGAGGCCAAGGGGCAGTTTAGTCCTTTTCCCTTATCCCCAACCATCCACATATGATTTATAACTAAAAAAAAAGTATTATTTGCCCATCTTCCTCAAATCAACTCACGTAAAAAACTCTCCCCTTTCCCAAGAATAAATTCAAGTTTCTTTCTCGAGAAATCAAGGTTCCAAGCTGCTAAGTTCAATAAATCTTCAAAAAATATTCTATTAAGGTATGTTAGATGTTCATCCATGGGCCCTTTTCACCCATGGAGTCCAAGAATCAATTTTTTAAGATTTAAATCATGAGATTACATGTTTACAATAAACTATCTCCATGAATCTTTATGGTTTTCGATTATACATGATGTTTACAAGGATTTGTTGTTGAAATTAAACTTTACACATTGGATTGATGATGTTTTCATGTTAAATCCCTAATTTATGGTTTAGTATTATATCCATGGGATTATCATATATTTTAAACTATCCTCATGCTTTAAATCATGACCCTCATGTGTCTGACGAAATGTCTAAAAGTATGAGTTTTGAATAATGACTACCTATCATGTCCTTAAAGTTTTAGTATGATCTTTTTGTTATTGCTATTGAGTCCTGGGGGTTTGGATACCCAAAATTTACCTGGCTACCTAGTTTTGCAATGATTGCAGAATGGTTTCAGAATAATTATAAGAATTATCAGTTCAGTCAGTTACCATAAACAGTTGAACCTAGTTCAGTCCAGTATTTAGTATCTTTCAGTTGGGAGTAGGATTTAGCACCAAGCGAGTGCAGGGATGGAGGCTTCCCCGTCAGTTAGGCAGATTCGTTAGTAGCAGTCCTTATATTCCAGAGCTACATAGCCAGTATAGGATGAAGGGTCACCCGTCAGTTTAGGCTTAACTTTCTCCTAGGGGTCACCCGTTAGATTAGGCTTGACTTCACCTAGGGATCACCCATTAGTTCAGGCTTGATACCCTAGTTATTTAGTATCTTAGTGTATCCACATAGCCATTGTTAGTACTCATGGCACGGTACTAACACCCTTCTAATTGGGGTTACAGGTTAGACCTCAATCAGCTTAGAGTAGGGCATATCGGTTAAATGATACCTCCCACAGTCAGTCTAGAAACCGGTTTCAACTTTTCTTAACCATATCATATAGTATCAGTTATTCAGTTATCAGTATTTTCAGTTCACATACTATTTCAGAATTATGTTTTATACTTAGTCTTGCATTCTCAGTCTTTACAGTTTTCATGCATTCTTACTTAGTGCTTCAAGCTATTCATTCAGTCAGTTATTACTCATGCACATAAAACCATGCATATTAGCCTAACCTCATTTAGCATATCAGTACATTCAAAGTACTGACTGCATACTCATTTTTTGCGTTGTGATGTCTTGTATCATAGGTTCGGGCGCTCAGGTTCCCGACCATACCTAGATATCCCAGCGCACCAGCAGCAGTAGCAGTGGTGAGTCCTCATATTCCAAGGACCATTTATGTTTATTTTAGATTAGTTCGGTAGGCAGTCAAAGTTAGTTGGGGACCATCCCATTAGCTCCACAGTCAGTCAGTTAGAAGCCTTCAGACACTTTTAGTCAGT
>NC_061117.1:125589485-125601479 GCF_002878395.1 Capsicum annuum
GGACACTCAACAAAGTATCATGTAACATTTATATCAATGATGAAAATTTACATGTAAGGAATTAAAGGGGTTTATATCAATGATTAAAATTAACTACTAATGCTACAATTTCTTATTGAGCTAACATCTTCATTTCTCTGATTAATTATGCTGCTCCCTTTTAATTTATGATAAACAAAACAACAAAATAATTGCTTTAAAGTAAAAGAATGAGGGGATGCAGCATGACAATGGAGAAAATCCTATTAGAAGTGTCATTCACACACCGAAAACTAATAATGGACTTAATAACAAAGATAAGAATAGATAAGACTCGATGGGTGGTAAATTCTTCTCCAAATACAAGAACTTCAGTTACCGCCTCAAAGACAATAACAACTTCAAAAGTCCTCTCTTCTTTTGGCTTTGAGGGAATAGTTAAATGTAAATTGAGAATCAATCCAACATGCACAATCTGGAGTGGGAAGGAAAAAAGTACCTTCTTCTTGCTTTATTCTATAGATTTTTCATCTTTTCTTGTTTTCTCCAAGATTTGTTATTGTCGTTGTTCACTTTGCTGCTTGAATCTTCTCAAAACTTCATTAATAGCAATATCAAAAGCATCATTACTACTCCCTAATCCCTGATTAGACCTTGCATATAAATACTTAGGCATAGCATCAATTAAAATTTCTCTCATCCTTTTCACATCCTCTTTGGTAAACTTATCAAGAACCTTTCTAACTATTGAAGTGTCATTTCTAACTTCATTATGGTCCATGTATACTGAATAATCCTCTGATGGCAAAGGCAAATGCCATTGATATTGACTCTTAAAACTCCCTTCCCAAAAATACACTGGAATCGAACCTGCCAACATGCAATCAAACATGGATCTCCTCGTAAATCCATCTCCTTTTGGTTGTAAACAGAAATCCGAATCCAAGAACGCCTCGAGAATCGCAGGTGCTCCGTCATAACAATGCGCAACGGAACAATCCACCACCTTGCAAGAGCCTGTCTCGTTCTTGCAGTAATTCATTAACACTTCTCTGAAGTCGTTCTGGATCTTCTTCCTAACAGCTCCCACGAAGCAAAAATGGCTAGAACGATGACGAGACCTCACAAGATCTTGCCATTGTTTGATCTCTAATTCGAACTGAGGGTGAAAAGCTGTAGGATAAGGAACACTTACCTCTAAATCATCCCACGGATTCTTTTCAACTGATAAACGCAGTACATTTTTCATCAATGGCATTCGGAGAAAACTCGTGCCCCAATCAGAATCATCATCAGTTTTTCTTCGAAATGCCCATGTCAATCTACCAAGCATCAGAAAATGATCCGACCCATTATTTCGATTCCAATATGGTTGATCTTTAACCCACTCTAGCATCCGTTCACTAGGCTGATCTCGTTCTTTCGCCGTGGTGAACCATAATATCTTACCAATAGCAAGTCCGGCATAAAACGGGATGTAAAATGCAGTAGCATTTTGAGGGTCCAATGTTCTGCACTTGTAGTTCGAAATCCTTTCATGGTAAATTACTTCAGCTGAGTACATGTCTGTCCAGTACCAAGCAGAGCGAAGATTTTCAGGCACGATCAAGTCAAGTCCAGTTGCTTTTGGGCCAAGACCGCCATTTGACACCGCGTTGCATCGTGAACTCCATGGGTCTAAATCATGACAGTTGCTTAAAAGATCCTTGTTAAACTTTGTTGGAAGATCGTATACGTAAACTCTCCCGGATTCACACTCATCATAGGGTTCCTGAACTTGTACCAACTGTTGTGGCTGGTCATTTTTAGGCTTCAAATCTTGCAAGTTTTGTATTTGGTCCTTGCTTTGTTTCTGCTGGTCGTTTTCGGGTTTTGAATCTTGCAAATTTTGCACTTGGTCCCTACTCTGTTTCTTTTGGTGAATTCTATGAGGCAATTGGTCATCTTTGTTCTGTTTGTGAGGTATCGAGATTTGGAAACGCTTCTGATGTTGGTGCTGGTGCTGGTGTTGGAGTGGAGTGGCGAGAGGAGAGGTTCCGGCTAGGAAAAGAATGAAGGTGACTTGGATGAGAATGATGAGGAAAAACCATTTACAATGATGAAAGCCAACTTGGGATTTGATCAAATGAAAGGAATTTCTTAGTTTCTTGAATGCCTTCCTAGGAGAAGGATTTTCAGATGGCAACATTATTATCAGTGTAACTAGCTAAGTTAGGCCTTGAAGTTGTCCCTCAATTATTAAACGCCACAAAACGTCACAAAAAAACAAAAAGAAGAGATCCAATGAAAAAGTGAAATGGGAATTGAAGAAGGGGAAGATGAACAAGGAAATTAGAGAATATATAGTAGGTCAAAGAGGAGAAAGAAAAAGTAGGAAATTTGGTGTAGAAAATCTCATGATATGTCACCATCACCTTTTTTATACAATACTTGTATGAGTTTAAGTTAAAACACGGGTGTTTTTGAAACGAAGAAAAATACTTTTTTTTTAAAATTGTTATATAAATAAAAATATCATTCTAAAAATAGTTGTATGTAATATAGACAACCCAAATACTATGTGAGCTTGAGGCGGGTAGGAGTGTAGAGTTGGTGGTTTTGGGAGTTGTGGAGCTGGCCTCAGATGTGTTGAAGGATTGAAGAGGAAATAATCAGCCTGAAACGACATGAAATTTGAGTAAATTTGATTCATAGAAAAAATATTTTTTTTTTCAAAATTTTGACCGAACTTTAATATGAAAACTTTGAAAAATATCATTTGATTCCTCCATACCAAACACTCCAACTACGGATAGTGATAAAAGTATTCGTATAGTTAAATTACTTATAACTTAGAAGATGATCACATATAATTTTTTACGACAAAAATGATGTGGTTAAATCAAAATTCACAAAAAAACTATATATACTATTTTTTTATGATGTTAGTGTATATGGTTTAATTCATTTATATATTTGAAGAAAAATTGAATTTATATACATACATTCATAATATTCAAAAAAATTATATAATCAATGTTCGCTAATTTGTTATAGCAAAGTTTTTCTTCTAATATTTAGATTATAAAATGATCAAATTTGCTGTAAATAGTTTTACATATTGCTGTGAGTTTATTTTACCACGATATAAAAAACTATACACTATGCATAGAATTTAAACTCTATGGAGAAATCTTATAAACTATGCAATGATAAGTTGAAAGACGTGTGATTGAAACACAAAAAGAATATTATCAAGTGGAGTTTCAAGTGGGGAATTAACTTTTAAAAAATTGATACAAATATATACTGCCTTCGTATCAAATTATCCGTTCCAAATTTTCTAATTTGATTTCTCATTTTACTTGTCTTTTTTTATTAATCAGAGTTAAAAAAAAAATCATATTTTACCCTTTGCATTAGTTACTTTTTCTTCAAATAAAAATATAAACATCATTTAATAGAATTACTGTGGTAAATTAGTCATACTATTAATTATTTTTCTTGATTAATATGTCATCTCAACTTGAGACAAATAATTTAGGACGAAATGAGTATGTGTCTGTTCTTGATTTGGTTCTTCCAAAGTGAAAAGACAATCTACAAGAAGAGGTCATTCAGTGTTTCGAAATAAATATTGCGTTCTTTTCGTAATGAACAATTAAGTACTTATTCTTTTGGGAATCAATGAATAATTTAGTATTAACATTAATTTCGATGGCAAAGGATCAATCAAGTGAGTCCACGTTTATAATGGCACCAAAAGCATGATTAAGACAGTAATGATGGGTACACTAAAGTCCATTTGAAACGTTGAAGACGGAATATATAGTTCTTTTATAAATTTATTTTTAGTTGTATCTTTTTTAAGAAAAAATTATATATTTTAGACAAAATAATTTATTAGTTACATGATATGGTTAAGGTTTGAAAAAATTATCATTCATAGTTATTTGTTAGTTTAAAACAGTTTTTTGGCGGGGCCCAATATACAAATATAGTAAGTATTGTATATAACAGAAATTAGTCTCTCACATGTATTTATTTTTGGCAATTTTTTTCAATTCTCTCTTATTGTAACACTTCAAGAGTACAGCCTGGACGCTACACGGGGCCTATAGCACCGAAGGACCACAAGCTAACCCATGTTGGCACTTGCTGTAAACACTGAATAAAATAAAAGAGAACATATGCAGAACTTAAATGAAAATGTCATAAGGTTTTAAATACGAAAAAAATAATAATAAATCAAAATACTGAAAACATTTGTCTGAAAATAATGTTGAAAGACTGCCAATAACATTGCCAATAACATCTAATAACTGAATAACTGACTGAAAGCCTCTAACTAACTGACTGCGGAGCTGATGGGACAGGTCCCCAACTAACTCCTACTGCCTACTGAACTAATCTGAAATAAACATAAATGGACCTCGGAATATGAGGACTCACCACTGCTGCAGCTGCTGGTGTGCTGGGATATCTAGGTGTGGTCGAAACCCTGAGCATTCGAACCTATGATACAAGACATCATAGCACAAGAAACGAGTATGTGATTAGTACTTTGAATGTACTGATATGCTAAATGAGGTTAGGCTAATATGCATGGTTTCATGTGCATGAGTAATAATTGACTGAATGAATAGCATGAAGTACTGAGTAAGAATGCATGAAAACTGTAAAGAATGAGAATGCATGACCAAGTATAAAACATGATTCTGAAATAGTCTGTGAACTGAAAATACTGAAATATTAATAACTGAATAACCTATACTATATAATATGGTCAAGAAAAGTTAAAATTGGTTTCTAAACTGAGACTGTGAGGTATCATTTAACCGATATGCCCTACTTTGAGCTGATTGGGGTCCAACTTGTAACCCCAATTAGAAGGGTGTTAGTACCGTGCCACGAGTACTAACAATGGATATGTGGATACACTAAGATACTAAAGAAGTAGGGTATCAAGCCTGAACTGATGGGTGATCCCTGGGCGGAGTCAAACCTAATCTGATGGGTGGACCTGGGAGAAAATCAAGCCTAAACTGACGGGTGACCCTTCATCCTATACTGGCTATGTAGCTCTGGAATACAAGGACTGCTACTAACGAATCTGCCTAACTGACGGGGAAGCCGGCATCCCTGCACTCGCTCGGTGCTAAATCCTACTCCCAACTGAAAGATACTAAATACTGGACTGAACTAGGTTTAACTGTTTATGGTAACTGGCTGAAATGATAACGCTCATAACTATCCTGAAACCATTCTGTAGACATTGAAAAATTAGGTAAGTAGCTAAAGTTCATGTATTCAAACCCCCAGGACTCAATAGAAATAACAACAAGATCATACTAAAACATTGAGGACATGATAGGTAGTCATTATTCAAAACTCATTCTCTTAGACATTTCGTCAAACACACGAGGGTCATGATTTAAAGCATAAGGATAGTTTAAAACATATGATAATCACATGGATATAATACTAAACCATAAATTAGGGATTTAACATGAAAACATCGTCAATCCAACGTGTAAAGTTTAATTTCAACAACAACTCCTTATAAACATCATGTATAATCGAAAACCATAAAGATTCATGAAGATAGTTTATTGTAAACATGTAAACTCGTGATTTAAACCTTAAAAATGCATTCTTGGACTCCATTGGTGAAAAAAGCCCATGGATAAACATCTAACATCCCTTAATAGAAGATTTATTGAACTTAGTAGCTTTGAACCTTCATTTCTCGAGAAAGAAACTTGAATTTATTCTTGGTGAAAGGAAGGATTCTTTTACGTGAGCTGATTTGAGGAAGATGGACAAATAATGCCCTTTAGAGTTATAAATCGTATTTGGACAGATGGGGGTGAGGGAAAAATACTAAAATGCCCCTTGTCCTCTTTTTACCATGTAAATAACCCTCGTGGAGTGACCCCCAGAAGCGAGGAATGGACCTTGCGTCGCGATCCTATCACGAAACCTTATTTCCTCACACAAAAAAAGACATAACTTTTTACTTGGGTATCGGATTAAGGCAAATTTGATATCGTTGGAAAGCTAATTAGATTATCTACAATTTGGTGGGCCTTGATCTGCCAAATTCTTTATATACAAAAAGTTATACTCATTCAAAGATGACCCTTATAGGATCGAATACCAAACTTTGGACAAATCAAAGGCTCTTAGCTTAACTTTGTTCTAAGTGATTCTTATGAACATTTTTTATCTCGAGATCACTTAAAACACTAGGATAAAGATCATGACATATGTATTCTAAAGAAATTCATGGGATTAGAGTTAACACGCGTAAGAACGACGCTTCAAAGTCTAGCCTAAGAATATAGAGTATTACATTATCTCCCTTTTGGAATCATTCGTCCTCGAATGGGACTAGTTAGACTGAGAGTACTAAGGCAACTGAGATTATATTCTGAACATACATGACTTGGAATGTGATTGCATAACTAAGTTTGAGCATGATACATGTACTGAATATCATGAACTGAACTGATTTCTTGAATACATGCAATGACATGAAAATGGTTATAAAGTTGAGATAAAAACGAGAGAGTTAACTTATAAGTAACCATTACCTCAAGGTGGATCTGGTTTCATGAAGAACAGATGAGAGATTTAGAACATGAAAAACTCTGAGGTATCACAACATCTCCCCCTTGGGATAGTTCGTACCCCAAATGATACTGACTTGGCTGAAATACTAAGAAAAACTGAGTGATGCATGGGACACTTATAAACTGAATCATGACTGAATATTTGGAATCTGAAACTGATGCATGATGTATGACCTAAGATGAATTCACAATTTACATGGATGCAAATATTTTACCTCATAGAATAGCTATATTTATGAAATTTTAGATAGTAAGGCTAGATCCGAAGATAGAAAACAATAGGAACTTGTCTGTCTATGCTGGATTATTGGCTTTACGAACTAATTCGTACTGAAAACTTATATTGAATTGGAGCATTCCTTCAATGCTCTTTCTAAGAAGTTCTAATAACATTAGAGAGTAGAAGATCTTGGGTATGGTCTGAATAAAATACCTGAATAAGAAATTGCAACATGGCTAGAATTCCAATATGGAACATAGGCCTACGAAACATAAGCTAGGATAGAATTGTTATGCCTTAGACCATGCAACTGCTATTTTCAAGCTTAGATATACTCCTCAAATACTCCCGCATCTATGCCTTCTACTTCACTACTGCACTTCTCCTGAGGCTACTAAAGATATTCATATGAGCATTGATTACTCTACCTACTGAAGTCTGAGCTGAACTGAATTCTCTCACTATGTTTAAACCTACTCAAATCTACAAAGTGCACCCATTACACTGTAATATTGGTCCAAATCATGAATTCAACACACCCTGTATTTCTATAACTTCTCATCTCATGAATAATTATTCTTACTACTTTAGCAACTACATTCAACCTCTTACTAGACATTCACTAATGCGCAATGCATTTATCCACATATATACAAACATGATATTCAAGTCTATCTTCATGACCACATATGCCTTTCTAAACAAACACCCATAAAAGCATCTTCCTCATATTCTCCAAACCTCCATTATTAATAACTTCCAAGCACTACCCCAAGAAAACGCACACAAAATCTTAACTAACCATGACATATATAAAAAATTTAGCCTCAATATCACTTCACACTTACAGTCTTAGCTAAAACAAGCATACAACAATCTTTCGTCAATAAGAAATGTTTACTCTCTCCCATCTAAGCAATTGCTTATCACTACTATCATTTTATAAGGAGAGGTCAATGAATGGTTAACACATGAGGCCCTGAAGCATGAATGAATGCTATACATAACTTGACACTTAATTGAGTCCTGAGGAATATAATACCAACATCATGGATATATCAAGAGATCTGAACTGAGGACATATATGACATAAATCTGAATTTTGCTGATCATTAAAAGTGTTGCATGAGTACTGGAACTGAACATACTGTAAACCATAAGCACAAAAGTCATGAGATGCATGACCTGAGTTTGGAGTTCATAAATTCATGGAATATGATTTGGACTGTTGGGTGAACTGGAACTCCTTATACTAAGAACTGAAAGTGTACATGATTTTCTATAATGGTGCACTAATATGAGCTATGATCATAGGGCTAACATGTAAGTCATGAGTAGATATCGTAACAACTAAAATACAAAACTTTGCACTGAGATGAGAATGGGTTGGGCATCGTCCTCCCTTACTGCTATTCTATAACATATTGGCATCACTACTAGAATCTGAGATCCTAGCTTGGTTACTTGTTCTATCACCTCCCCCTTAGCTTCAAGCCATCATTCTAAGTTCATGAACCACTTAATCAATAACTCTAAACTAAACTGCCACCACTTTACTCTAGAATCTGGGGTATAATACCACGCATAACTGGTAAACTCACCCTCAATAACTATGCCCGATAATGTAAAACTTATTGTTGGTAATTTCTTTTGAGATACAACTCTTAGCCCTTTATAGTCCCAACAATCATCAAGTAACAACTTAAAATTGACTAACTTAGAATTCTTAACTCTCCTTTCTATTAGCTTAAACCTTAAAGATTCAAAATTAAATTCTAACACATAACATGAATATCCATAAACCTTCAATGAACCATACTACTTTCATCATAGCCTATAATTATAACCTCCCTAAACTTATATTTTCACTGTACCATGGGAATTACCATTACAACAACAACATATACTTTCAAATCAACAAACTTAAATTCTTTTCATGCTTACACTATTTCAAACCTATTGATTCACCTTTCATACAACTATCCCCATGAATGCAAAGTCTACTCAATTCAGATAACACTATCCCTATTTTACTTCTGTTAAACTTCTAGGTTCATACTTCTAACTCTAGGTCATATACTATCGTAGGATTCAGAGGAGGGATCTAAAAGCATATCTGACTTTGGCAAAATGCATTATTTTTATGAATTATAAATAAAATCTTTCATAATTTGAAACATAAATATACTGATGGGATACTTTCAAGACTGCATATAATCCCATAACTGTCTGAGAAAATCTCTATATGTAAGGATTAAAGCTTGATTATTTCTATTACCTTGAAAACAAGGCAGGGCATGAATAGTGTAAGATGAGAATCTATATAACTTTCTTAAAGGACCTTTTTATAGCATGATCTGAGATATGAAAGAAGGGAAACTTTTCCTAAAACATCTTGTAGCCTATTGTCCATAAATGTGGTGTGCTTCACACACATGCACAAGACTCTACTCGACGCAACTTTTAGACTCCCTAGGACACTGTAAAACCTTAAGCTCTAATAATAAGTTTGTAATGCCCCAAGAGTATACCCTAGATGCCATACGGTTCCTACTGCCCTGAAGGACCACAAGCTAACTTATACTTGGACCTGTTGTGAGCACTGAATAAAATAAAAGAGAACATGTGTGGAACTTAATTGAAAATGCCATAAGGTTTTAAATACGAAAAAAATAATATAGAATCGACATACTAAAAACATCTATCTAAAAATAATGTTAAAAGACTATAAATAACATCTAATAACTGAATAACTGACTAAAAGTGTCTGAAGGCTTCTAACTGACTGACTGTGGAGCTGATGGGATGGTTCCCAACTAACTTTGACTGCCTACCGAACTAATCTGAAATAAACATAAATGGTCCTTGGAATATGAGGACTCACCACTGCTACTACTGCTGGTGCGCTGGGATATCTAGGTACGGTCGGGAACTTAAGCGCCCGAACCTATGATACAAGACATCATAATGCAAAAAATGAGTATGCAGTCAGTACTTTGAATGTACTGATATGCTAAATAAGGTTAGGCTAATATGCATGGTTTTATATGTATGAGTAATAAATGAGTGAATGAATAGCTTGAAGCACTAAGTAAGAATGCATGAAAACTGTAAAGACTGAGAATGTAAGACTAAGTATAAAACATAATTCTGAAATAGTATGTGAACTGAAAATACTGAAATACTGATAACTGAATAACTGATACTATATGATATGGTCAAGAAAAGTTGAAACTGGTTTCTAGACTGACTGTGGGAGGTATTATCTAACCGATATGCCCTACTCTAAGCTGATTAAGGTCTAACCTGTAACCCCAATTAGAAGGATGTTAGTACCGTGCCATGAGTACTAACAATGGCTATGTGGATACACTAAGATACTAAATAACTAGGGTATCAAGCCTGAACTGATGGGTGATCCCTAGGTGAAGTCAAGCCTAATCTAACGGGTGACCCCTAGGAGAAAGTTAAGCCTAAACTGACGGGTGACCCCTCATCCTATGCTGACTACGTAATTCTAAAATACAGGGACTGCTACTAAGGATACTGCCTAACTGACAGGGAAGCCTCCATCCCTACACTCGTTCGGTGCTAAATCCTACTACCAACTGAAAGACACTGAAGAATGGATGAACTAGGTTTAACTGTTTATGGTAACTGACTGAACTGATAATGCTTATAACTATTTTGAAACCATTCTGCAATCATTGCAAAACTAGGTAGCCAGGTAAATTTTGGGTATTCAAACCCCCAGGACTCAATAGCAATAACAAAAAGATCATACTAAAACTTTAAGGATATGATAGGTAGTCATTATTCAAAACGCATACTTTTAGACATTTCGTCAAACACATGAGGGTCATGATTTAAAGCATGAGGATAGTTTAAAATATATGATAATCCCATGGATATAATACTAAACCATAAATTAGGGATTTAACATGAAAACATCATCAATCCAACGTGTAAAGTTTAATTTCAACAACAAATCCTTATAAACATCATGTATAATCGAAAACCATAAAGATTCATGGAGATAGTTATTGTAAACATGTAACCTCATGATTTAAATCTTAAAAAATTGATTCTTGGACTCCATTGGTGAAAATGGCCCATGGATATGTATTGAAGATTTTGTGGTAATCTTTAGTATTTTTGGTATATAGGTTTAATTTTTTTTTTATATATATATATATATTATCTAAGTGAGATGCTAAATTTCTTCAATCTTCATCTATTTTACAGTGTCTATTAGGTTTTCATGTAATCAATTACTTGTTGTTCAAATTGATGAAAAAATTTCTTATAGGAGATTGACAAGAGGTATTAAAAATGTAGCTACGATTAATTGTGGTGCTTCATCATTTGATTTGGGTGTTTCTCAATTAGATAATGAAAATATAATTTTTTTTGCGGAGTTGAAAGTGGACAAGTCTAGAGTAGAGTCACGAACTAAAAATAGAAATGACCATGTTAATATTCACAATAGTATGGTACATTTACAGTCAAAAGATAATTTAAGGACACTTTTAAAATATCAACGGTCAGAACAGATTTATCAAAAAAGAAAAGAAAAAGATATTGGGTCTACTAACAAAGATGAAAGGGCAAAATGTTCAAAGTTATCTCAATCAAAAGTAGGAGCAATGATATTCTAACATATATATTCTAACTCTAACTCTAATATATATCTCTTCCGTACTTTTTAAATTGCTGGGCTTTGATACCATTTGTAGGGGGTGCGCGGATTTAATAGTTTAAATAGATTGATTAGGTTTCTAGTGAATCTATTTTTATTTGTGCGTGGATATTTTTTGAATTTTGTTTCAGTATCTTTTAATCATTTACTTTTTTCGTAAGATATATTCATTAATTATTTTATCCTGTAGTAATTGCAGAGTTACAAATTTCTGTATAATAATTTATCCTATCTATGCTATAATGTATATCTAATTCTAGACTTTCAATATTATTTATTATCTTGTGTTGTTCTTCTCGTAGTGAGTTTTTTAAATTATATAAACTATCACATGTACTTTTATCTAAAGTTTCTAAGGTTTTTTCTATCCATACTAATTTTTTTTTTAGATTTTCCATTATTTTTCTAATTCGGTTTCTATAATTAATTTCATTATTTAGATTTTCTTGATTTTCTCTAGTTTTTCTAATATATTCTAGCAT
>NC_061117.1:125604479-125610660 GCF_002878395.1 Capsicum annuum
CCAGAAAAAACCGATCACAAGTGGTCGATTTTTGTAAAAATTTTTGTGGTCGATTTTCTGAGAATCTTTTTAAAAAATTGACCACAAGTGATCGATTTTGTAAAATTTTTCAGAAAATCGACCACATGTGATCGATTTTTCTGATATTTTTCTTAAAAAACAAAAAGCTTATATATGCTACATTCCATCAACTAACCAAACAAATGAGCATACAATAAATATGCTACATTCCATTCAAATAACCAACATATAATACAAGTCTAAAATCATACAAAACATACAAATGTGTAAAAACTACAACTCATCTCCAAATCCAAATTATAACACATACAAAAGTTAAAAAACTAACACTTATCATCATCGTCTTCGTCATCCGCATCCTAAACCGCACACACATAATCTGATTCCTCATCTGTGCTGATATCATTCAGTGAGCCTAGACCTTTTGCAGCCCGAACTGTATCACCAGGACATAGAGGAAGAATTTCTGCAGATCAAATACAAGAACTGAACTGCTGCTGCAGCATTCTGATTTGTGATGTTGTTTCCTCCTCTTTCTCCTTCTCCCTCTCTTTCTATGCAGTAAGCTCTTTAGTGATTTTAGAAATTGTGTTTCTTAGTGATTCAACCGTTTCTCTATCAACTAATGAGGGATAGGATGAAGGGTCGGACGAAGACCTAACATTCTCACCAAAATACTTCCTATGGTATCCGTAGTATTGGCCTCTAACTGGAGGACCCACAGTTTCTTACCATAACTCCTCTTCTACATCTTCAGGTATTGTGTCACCCTGATTTTCAGGAGTCTGAGTTCTACGATACTCATTAATGAGCTGCATATATTTGTCCTATATTCAAAGTAAAGTTAAAATTAATAGTAAAAAAATATTAAACTACTTGTACTTGAATACTATCAACTTTGAAAAAAAGATTCATCAATACAAAATTTGATTTTTACATGGGCAGCTTTTGCACGAGGCTCAACCCAGACATCTTTATCAGTTGGGTCTTTTTCTTCTTTATATGCGTCTCATCGAATACCTCATTGTGTCTTACATTCCTACCCAATTTTTTTTCCTACATATGATAAAATTATTAATATTCAAATAATTAAAAATTTAAATAGAAACAAACAATTAAAATTGTAAAAGTTACATATCATTTTTTCCTCCACAGCAATCCGACTAACTGCACCCACAGTATGTAGAGAGCCACCCTAGGATGATGCCCTGACTTTCTTTCCTTTCTCACTCAATAATTGGTATTCTTCGCTATTCCAATAGTGAAGATAATTTTTCCACATGGGTTCGAGTGTAAACCCTGGTCGTACCTTGTATATTCTGGCATAATCTAATAGACCTTTCATTCTGGCTCTAGGTCTTCTATAAAAATTCCTTCGTATAGCACTTTCATGCGCTTCATCCCACCAGTAATATTTCTACAACAAAAATAAAAATATAATATTAAATTTTTTGTTCTAACAACGTGTTAAGTAGTCGATAAGTTAAATCCTTACATGAAATTCTTTAAACATTTTTCCTCTGTCATATTCTGAAACCTTTTGTCAACTGGTCCAATAGCCGTTGAAGTTTCGACTAATGCATTTAGTCGTAAATTTTCCAACTCCAGATCAGGCTTAAACTTACAACACAAGATCAAACAATAATTTCATAGAGCATAATAATATAGTAAATGAAAAATGAATAATTTTGTTATATTGAGAAATCTTATCCTATCTCATATGGAATAATATACCACCTCCGATAATCATCTCTCTCTCCAGGCTGCAGAACAAGTGCTGGTGGATGCACTGACGTGGGCAAATCTGAAGCACCGGATGGAGTTCCTCCAAGATGAACATCCGTTAACCCAATAGATCTAGCAGAATCACTGTGAGAACGGTGACTTCTAGTAAAGGATACTGCAGACGATGGTAGATTCCTGGATGTGCCAACGGTTGTCTGATAGTACTATGATGGCGGTGGAACAGGGATGGAAGCAGAATGAATTGCTCTAGACCCACGAAGTAGACCCACATGCGTAGGAGAAAGAACTGAATGCTGCAACGACCTAGAATATGAGGGTCGTGCTGGCGCATCAGAAAATCGACCCTCAGATATATGAACACCCGTCGGTCGTATATAAGGTGGAGGTTATTTTTTATTTTTTATATTTGTAGGATCAATTTTTTATATACCTTTGTCACGTCTACCTGCCATCTAAATCATGTTAAGTTAACTAGTAGTTAGTCCTTACAAAATGAATATATAAGAAAACATTTCAAGTAACTAATTTCAAGTTACTAATTCACATTTCAGATTGCTCCAACAACTCGAGAAAGACAAGAATATTTCTATTACTACATAAATTATGGAAAAGTGAAAACAACAATCTTACATAGTATATTACATATCAATCTTAAACAAGAAACATAAAGGTAAATAGTACAAAGCATAAAGACATCAATACATAATAAATACAGCCTACACAAACTAATCCTCCTCTCCTAAAGATTCTCCACTAAATCAGTCACCCTCTTCGGAAGTTTTCTCATCTCCTACTCACTCAGCCTCTTCTTCTGCAATATTAACTTCTTCAAATATAGTTTTCGGGTGATTCAAACTATCCACTAAATCAATATCCACTAGTTGGTGATCAATCTGCATTTCATTTTGATATGCAGTCTCCAACACATTCTCAACTTTCATCCGTATTATAGGCTTTGTTTTGATTATAGCCCACCAATTAGGCTTATCACTGTGCAACGGATAAGGAATATAATACACTTGTTTAGCATTTTGGGCGAGAACAAAGGGATCCTAAACATGATACGACCTATTGTGCTTCACTACAATAATGTTATGCTCCTTATGTACTTTTGTGCCTCTTTTTCTTAGATCAAACCACTTACATCAAAAGAGGACAATTTTTTATTGGGAAACCAGTATACTCCAATTCTAAGATCTCTTGTATGATGCCAAAGTAATCAACATCATCATCACCCTTAACCCAAACATCACTATTGTTTGTTTTTTCTTATTCTGGAGTGTTCTTCGGTGGAAAATTTAAGCCCATTTACTGTGTAATAGGATATTGTATGAGCTTCAACTGGTCCCACAGAAATCTCTCAAGAACTGATCGTATGCGGCTGCATTTGGTGACTGGTGTACCTAAAAACATTATACATAGACACACACACACATATATATGTTAGTTGAAGAATGTGTAAATGTTTAAAATTTGTAGAAATATTAGTACACTTACGAACTTCATATATAAATCATGTTGCAAAGGATGTATACACTTGATTTTTGTGAAATTGAGTATTAAATGAACTAAAGATCCAACATGCGAAACACTATTAGTTTTCTTAAGGAAATGAGTAAATAAATAAGATATGTTAATATTTAATCTCCTTACTTTAGAGGGGACTCAACTTCCAGGCAATTCAGCAAGGTATACAAAGTTGCTGATTTGTGCTTCATAGTAGTGAACCGACAAAATATGGTCTTTTTAGCCTTACTACCAGATTGATTGAAAATTGATATTGGTTGCAAATGAGGTTCATTCTCATCATCCTGATGATGATTCAGTCTATTTCTTGAACAACAAACTTCATCACAAAAGTAGTATGAACAAAATTGAGATGTTTCTCTTCCAAGATATGCCTCAACTATAGAGCCTTCACCTTATGTTTATTTTTTGGGCCCTTTTTCAATTTCCAATTGCCCTGCCCAATCTTAAGATTATATGTTTACTATATTAAAAATATATATATGAATTTAAATATGTTGCAATTGCATACCGTTCAAATGGATACATCCACCTAATTTGAACTGGACCGCCTAGCCGAGCTTCGTGAACAAGGTGAATGGGAAGATGTTCCATCACATCGAATAACCCTGAAGAAAAAATCTTCTCCAACTTGTTAGTGATAACAACAATATTACTTTTCATTCGCGCCAGATTTTCTTGTTTTATTGTGGTGGCCCATAAGTATTTGAAGAACAAACTAGTCTCTGCTATTGGTTTCCATATGTTTTCAGGTTAACCAATAAAAGCAATTGGAAGTAATTTTTTCATGAAAACATGAAAATCATGGCTTTTCATTCCATGTAAGATTCTTGTGCCATATCAACCTTCTTTCCCAATTTTGAGGCATATCCATTGGGCATTTTTAAACTTTGGACCCACTCACATATTTTTTGCTTTTGATCTAACTTTAATGTATAACTAGCCTTAGGCTTAAGAACATTGTCATTGGGCCCCTCCTGTAAGCGTAATTCTTTGTGTTTGCAATATTCTGGTAAACTAAGTCTAGCCTTAGGACTATCCTTTGTCTTGCCGATGACATCTATAACTGTGTTGAACAAGTTGTCAAAATAGTTCTTCTCAGTATGCATGAAATCAACATTATTTGTAAGTAAATTATCTGTCCAATATTCAAACTCCCAAAATATACTTTTCTTAGTCCAGTTATGCGAAACGCCATATCCATCAAGCCTATACAATGGTTCCTCACTAATTTTAGGCAAATCCTAAACTATCTCCCATATGTCATGACCGGATAACCTTGGAGGTGGACCATCACGTTTAATTCTATTCTTTCTGAATGCATTCCTGAGTTTCTTAAACTCATGATCAGGTGGCAAGAAACAACGATGACAATCAAACCATGATTTTTTTCTGCCATGTCTCAATTTGAAAGATTTTATTTTCTCCATGAAGTATGGACAAGCCAACTTTCCAGCTGTCATCCACCTAGACAACATGCCATAGGCAGGAAAATCATTAACAGTCCACATTAGATATGCATGCAGATTGAAATTCTATTTAAGTAAAATGTCCCAAGTTTCAACCCCCTCATGCCATAAAATATGAAGTTCATTAATCAAAGGTCGCAAGTAGATATCTATTCCGCTTTTTGGATTACGTGGGCCAAGAATAGCACAATTCAGAAATATATATGGACTAGTCATCAATATTTCAGGAGGAAGATTATACGAGGTGATAAATACAGGCCAACATGAATATGGTGCAGCACCAACAGAAAAAGGTGAGAAGCCATCTGCACATAGTCCCAAATGAATATTTCGTGGCTCAGCTGCAAAATCTGGATAAGTTGCATCAAAATGCTTCCAAGCCACTCCATCAGATGGATGACACATAACACTAGTGGGCCTTCTATTTTCACTATGCCATCTCATATGAGGAGCTGAACTGTTTGAAGCATACAACCTCTTCAATTTTGGTATTAGAGGTAAATAATGTATCACCTTAATAGCAATTTTATTTCCACTACAACCACGCTTATATCGAGGGTGCTAACAAAACTTATAGGACTCTAGGTTAGCATCTTCCTTAAAGTATAACATGTATCCATTTTCACAACAATTAATTCTAACCGAGGAGAGACCTAACTTTGACACCAATATTTTTTCCTTATAGAAAGAATCAGGAACCTCTAAGGCGGGATCAATTAACTCTTTAATGAGGTCTATCAATGAGTCCATTCCTCCTTTAGCAATAGTCCAATCATATTTAATACTTAATAATCTAACAGAAATAGACAAATGAAAAAATGAACACCCATAAAACAAAGGATGACTAGCAGCATGCAGTTGTTTATAAAAATGGCCCACTTCTGTATTGGAAACATCTTCGACATTTTCCCTAAAGTCGCTCCCATGTTGCATCCCAAAAGCATCGTGCACCATTTCTGTTAACCTGGTATCTTGATATTTATTATGCCCTGCAGACCTACTACTTTCACCAACAACAAAGTTATTTTGCACAATATCACCATGAATAGTACGCAATCTTAAAAAGTCTTTATGAAAACCTTTTAAATAAAGATATTCCTTCATAACTTCTTTTAAAAGATTTGTACCATCACATCTAACACAAGGATAACGAATAGCCCAAAAACATGAACAAGTATCAAGTGTCTTAGCATGTTCAACAAATCGTCTAATACCTTCAACATATTCCAGCCTAAGACCTATTCTATTATCATTATTCCGTTCATATATCCAGCTATAATTAGGTTCTATCCACATAATCAATCAGATTCAAGTAATTAGTTCAAGTCACAAAAGTTCACATTTCAAGTACCTAAATTCAAAATGAAAAAGTCACATTTCAACTGCCTACACTTAATAAATTTCAAGTGACTAAGTCA
>NC_061117.1:125613660-125690461 GCF_002878395.1 Capsicum annuum
ACATTCAAAATAAAAATTCACCTTTCAGCTACCTACACTTAATCAATTTCAAGTGACTAAGTCACCGCACATGCTACCAAACTAAACCACATTCAAAACAAAAATTCACCTTTCAACTACCTACACTTAATCAATTTCAAGCCACTAAGTCACCTCACATGCTACCCAACTAAACCATATTCGAAACAAAAATTTGCCTTTCAAGTACCTACACTTAATCAATTTCAAGTAACTAAGTCACCTAACATGCTACCAAACAAAACGACATTCAAAATAAAAAGTCACATTTCAACTACCTACACTTAATCAATTTTAAGTGACTAAGTCACCTCACATACTACCAAACTAAACCACATTCAAAATTAAAATTAAAATTTCAAGTACCCGGACTTAATGAATTTAAAGTGACTAAGTCACTGCACATGCTACCAAACTAAACCACATTCAAAACAAAAATTCACCTTTCAACTTCCTACACTTAATCAATTTCAAGTGACTAAGTCACCTCACATGCTACAAAACTAAACCACATTCAAAACAAAAATTCACCTTTCAACTACCTACACTTAATCAATTTCAAGTCACTAAGTCACCTCACATGCTACCAAACAAACCACATTCAAAATAAAAGTTCACTTTTCAACTACCTACACTTAATTAATTTCAAGTGACTAAGTCACCTCACATGGTACCAAACTAAACCACATTCAAAACAAAAATTCAAAATTCAAGTACCTACACTTAATTAATTTCAAATGGCTAAGTCACTTCACATGGTACCAAACTAAACGACATTCCAAACAACAATTCACCTTTAAAGTACCTACACTCAATCAATTTCAAGTGACAGAGTCACCTCACATGTTACCAAACTAAACCACATTCAAAACAAAAATTCACCTTTCAACTACCGGCATTTAAATCAATTTCAAGTCACTGAGTCACCTCACATGCTACCAAACTAAACCATATTCAAAATAAAAATTCACCTTTCAACTACCTACACTTAATCAATTTCAAGTGACTGAGTCAGCTCACATGCTACCAAACTAAACAACATTCAAAATAAAAATTCACCTTTCAACTACCAACACTTAACCAATTTCAAGCGACTAAGTCACCTCACATGGCACCAAACTTAAACACATTCAAAACAAAAATTTAAAATTCAAGTACCTACACTTAATTAATTTCAGGTGACTAAGTCATCTCACATGGTATCAAACTAAACGACATTTAAAATAAAAATTCACCTTTTAAGTACCTAAACTCAATTAATTTCAAGTCACTAAGTCACCTAACATGCTATCAAACAAAACCGCATTCAAAACAAAAATTCACCTTTCAACCACCTATACTTAATTAATTTCAAGTGACTAAGTCACCTCACATGGTACCAAACTAAACCACATTCAAAACAAAAATTCACCTTTCAACTACCCACACTTAATTAATTTCAAGTGACCGAGTCACCTCATATGCTACCAAACTAAACCACATTCAAAATAAAAATTTCACCTTTCAACCACCTACACTTAATAAATTTCAAGTTACTAAGTCACCTCACATGCTACCAAACTAAACCACATTCAAAACAAAAATTCACAATTCAAGTACCTACACTTAATCAATTTCAAGTGACTAAGTCACCTCGCATGCTACCAAACTAAACCACATTCAAAATAAAAATTCACCTTTCAACTACCTACACTTAATCAATTTCAAGTACTGATTCACCTCACATGCTGCCAAACTAAACCACCTTTAAAACAAAAATTCACCTTTCAACTACCTACACTTAATCAATTTGAAGTGACTAAGTCACCTCACATGGTACCAACAAAACCACATTCAAAACTAAAATTCAAAATTCAAGTACCTACACTTAATCAATTTCAAGTGACTAAGTCACCTCACATGGTACCAAACTAAACCACATTCAAAACAAAAAGGTCACATTTCATGTACCTACGCTTCAACTAAATTTAAAATAAAAGTTCACCTTCAAGTAACTACACTTAATCACTTTCAAGTAACATATACATTTATAAGATAAGTCAAACTGACAAGTGTAGCAAAGAAAATAAGTAGAGGTGTCACATGTCCCTATCACACCATATAATCATCCCAAAATTCCTATGACTTTCAAAGCCTTCTACCGCGATCTATTTTAAACTAAACTACATTTAATGACTTCATTATAAGAAAATAGAGAGAAATCAACTTACCTTACCTTGGCCTAAATTAAAGAGAAAGAGATAAACTGTCATCGAAAAATAACAAAGCTATCCTTTCTCCGAATTCGGATTTTGTCAAACAGTTACATCAAATTTTAAGAAAACCATTAGACAACTAGAAGAAGAAAAACTTGGCCATTAGGCAAAATAAGAAAAACCTTGATCATAAAAAAACCACCAAAATACTAAAACTATAATCGAGTTTCAAGAAAAGTAAACCCTAATTTACTTCCAAGAACAAGGAGTGCTAGCTTCTTATCCTTCTAACATTGAAAACTTCTCTAAATAATATAGTCTCATGTCCTAGTTATTTTTGGAAAAAAATATTTATAGATCCTTTTCCTTGAAAAGTTGGGCATTGTACACTAATTTTGACTATGACATGAATTTTCAAAGTATTTTTTCCATTCAAAGAACAAAGTTGTTCGTTTTCTATTGTTCCTGAGGAAAATTGAAGCTTGAACTTATATAATTTCGTCAACAAATATAATTAAAAGAAAAGTCATTTTAAACTATTATTTTAACACTTCTTGAAAATTCAACAAAAGAATTTATTTCCCAAATAATACCTATAACAATCGATTGTGGAAGCTCGGCAGGTCGGCGATGGCAGTCTCATCGTCGTAGTCTGCCGGCAGTGACGGTGGAAGCTCGGCAGTGTGTGTGTTGCGTTGTGTGTGTTTTATGAATTTAGGAATTGGGTGCGATTGAATTTTATGAATTGTGTTTATTTTGTTGGTTCGGATCAGGTCGGGTAGGATTTAATTTATTTAATAGATTATTTTTAATTAAATTCTAGAAAATCGATCACATATGGTCGGTATTTAGCAAATACCAAAAATACCGACCACATATAGTCGGTTTTCTGGAAATCTTTTTGAAAATCGACCACATGTGGTCGATTTTTACAAAATTATTGACAAAATAAAATAAAAGTGTTTGATCTACTTTAAAAAAGTTACTATCGAGAAACGATCATATGTGGCCAATATTTTAAAAAAAAGTTAAATCATATAATTAGTTATTTTATCATCATATTAACACTAGTAGTATTTTTTTTGGTTTAATTTTGGTTTTTATTAATAAAATCAATTTAATACATGTTGAGCTAACACATTACAAGACCATACATAACCGGCCCAAATAAAAAATGATCCAACTAAAAATAATGACCCGACACAAATCCGGTCCTACATACTTAAAAGGGAGTAGGGTTTCCAAATCCATCAGTTGAGCTGAGCGGAGCTTCCCTACGTCTCCTTCACCATGTTCCTGTTCACCAATCTTCAATTCGTGCTTCTACATCTGTGGGTGATAAATACCAAACCCCTGTTGCTTGAAGTTGACTATTCAAGCTTGCATGAGTAAGATCTTTTCTTTTACATTTAGTATGATGTTCACCAGATGACTAAGCTCCAAACTTAATTCTTTTTTTTCTTCTATTCTGGGTGTAATCTTTAGTAAATTCGCATGGGTTTTTGGTGCTAACACCCTGGGTTTCGTCTTCTGACCCTTAATTCATTCTTCTTGTAAGTATTCTACCCTTATAAGCTTGTATTTTACCCTGTATATTATTATTGGTCCTCTTCTTCTTCTCCATATACAGTTATAGTTGGGATGGAGATAATGAGATTCCCTGACCCATTGATAATTGAAGAAGACCAAGGAGCTCAGTCGGTTGAATCTAATCTAACTTAGTGACCCCAACCTACTGAAAATCCCTTTTTGTTAGCTGGTGTAAATAGGCTCAAAGATATTTTAAATTTTTTAATTATCTTCTCTGCTTGTAAATATGGTGAAAGAAAATGTTGTAGCCTTTCCATTTCTCTTAGAATTTTGTGAAGCTTAGTCTTAAATAGGGACATTGGTGCTTGTCACTATTTATTATCCTTTTATCTTCACTTAGTAGCTGGTTGAATACTGTAAATATGAACTGCTCTTGTTGAAATGCTAAGTTAGCTAAGTAGTCCATAAGTTTTTTGCCTTCTCTAAATATGTGAACTATCTGTACTTGCTTGTGTTGAAACAACTCCTTAATCCTGTTTACTGTATCTGCATTTCTCTATGGTATTTTCCATTCCTAATTTAATAATTTCTGCATTGCTAGTGAATCTGTTTGAATAATGATCTTGTCTTGTCCTAATTGACTGTAATGATTTGTTCCTTGCATTATAGCTTCAACTTCTGCTACTATGTTATCTGTATCTTCCATTGTTGCTTCTTCAGCATGAATCAGATCCCCTTTTACGTCTCTTAAGCAAAAGGCCCATGAGCTACTTCCTGGATTCTCCCTTGATGCACCATCTGTGTTATATTTACACTAGCCTTGATCTCGTAGTTCTCATAACTCCACCTTAGCTATTAATCTAGTCTTCAGCTGACTTAGCTGATGTAATATAGTTGGCCAATCCTTAGCAAATTCCACAGCTGGTTTCCCCACCTTCAGTATCATCTTTAACTGTCTTGTAACATTGAGTATTAATCTATCCATGCTAATCTCCTTACCCTTATACTTCTTGCTATTCCTCCTCCTCCATAATTCCTACATAATGATTGCTGGTATTGCTTTGAAGTAGGCTTTCTCTCTTTATTTGACATTAGCATTCCACCATGCATAGATTGTCTCTCTTGGGCTCCATCCTTGTATGTTTATTCCTGAAAAAAAAGAAAAATAGGACCACGTCCTGTCAGCAAAAAAGGATCTCAATAGCATATGTGCTATTGTCTTTTGTGCTGGATTTTGACAGCACCAACACCTTAAGGGACCTTGAATTCCTCATCTTCTAACTGTGACATCTACAGAAATCCATCCCCTCCATATTCTCCACATAAAAAATACAATTTTTAAAGGAAGCCCTTTTATCCAAAGTTGCTGATAAAAGTCATTAGCTTCCCCCCTTTGCCTCACATAGTGCCATGCAGACTTAACTATAAAGTTTACTCTTGCCTCCAAGCTCCAAATTGCCTGATCTTGTTGATTAATGTCTCTTATCCTAACTTTGATCAGAATATGACTCATAATCTTATCTTCAAAAAGACTCTTCAAAATATCGTCATTCCATTTCTCATCAACCATTAAATCCTTCACCTTTTGAATCCTTTCATCCCATTCATAACTTTCCTCAAGAACAAAATACAACTCACCCAGTCCACTCCAGTTATCCTACCATAAGTGAGCATCCCCTTCTCTAACTTTCCATACAATAAGATGATCTATTATGTCTCTTACTTGCAACATTTTCTTCCAAACTTGAGATCCACTTCCTATTTTTCATATGACCTCCTTAGGATGGTACTTCTTTCAATACTTATTGAACATATAGTCACGCCAAATAGTTTTCTTTGTTCTAAAATTCCACCATAGCTTGCAAAAGAGGGTTGTTGATACATCTTGCAGCCTTTTGAACCCCAATCCACCTTATACTTTTGGTAGACACATAGACAACCAAGAGACCCAATGTCTTCCCTTTCCTCCTATAGTACTACCCCAAAGAAATATTGCTATTGTCTTATGGAAAGTATTAATCATATTCTTAGGAGGGTTCATCACTGATAAACAGTGTATAGGGATACTTTGTAACACATGTTTAATGAGCACTGCTCTACCACCATATTACATTAACTTCTCTTTCCAGGCTTGTAACTTAGCACTAATTCTATTCATGATCTACTGATAGTAGGCCTTCTTCTTTCTCATGTAGAATATAGGGTATCCCAAGTAGGTTAAAGGGAATTATTGCCTCAAAATACCGGTTGTAACTTCTACCATCACAGCTACTCCATTTGACACATTGTGATGCAAATAAATAACACTTTTTCCTTTATTTATCTTCTGATTGAAACCCTTTCATAGTTTTCCAATGTGTTTGTCACTAGCTGCAATGTACCTAAATCTGCCTTACAAAAAATGATCATCTTATCTACAAAAGCCAGATGGTTGATTTTGGTACTTCCTCTAGGCATCCCAAATAATCTGAACTCCTTAAACATGATTTTCTTCAAGCTTCTTGATAAGACCTCTGCAACAATAATAAAGAGTGTAGGTGACAAAGGGTCACCTTGTTTAAGACCTCTAGTGGATTTGAAGAAACCTTTGGGCTGTCTATTTAACAAAATGGAATACCAATTGTTAGCCAACAACCTGAACACCAAATCAATCAGTTGTTCACAAAAACCTATTCTCCTCAATACCTTAGTCATAAATAACCATTCCACCCTCTTATATGCCTTCATCATATCTAGTTTTATCACTATGTTTGGTGGTTTACCCCTCTTCCTTATTTCAGTCATAATTTCTTGTACCACCAATATATTTTCTGCTATACTCCCTCTTGTACAAAGCCATCTTGTTCTTCAAAAACTATTTGAGGATGTATACCCTTAATCCTTTCATGAATAATTCTTGAAAAGATTTTATTCATAAAATTACTAAGGGATATTGGTCTAAGATCTGAAAATGTATTTACCACTAACTTCTTTGGTAATAATACCAAATTGGTATGAGTGATAAAACTTGGAAGATCATAACCACAGAAAAAGGTATTACCATTTGATAAATATCATCTGAGATCATAGTCCACGCATCTTGGAAAAAGACTCCTGTCATGCCATCAGGTCCACCTGCACTGTTCCTATTTAAGACAATGACTGCATTATGTACTTCTTCCAATATAGCTATTCTCTTTATTTCTTCACTCTGAGACTCTATGACTAACTGAGGTAATTCATCTAGCATTGAAAAATCTTATACATCTTCCTGCTTCTCAAATTACTTCTGGAAAAAGATTTCTGTTGCTTCAGCTATATCCTTTTGTTTATCCAACTAGCTTCCATCTGCATTCTGCATCCTTTGTATTTTTAGCCTGGCCCTTCTCCCTTTGACTACAGTATAAAAAAATTTAGTATTCTTCTCTCCATTTTTAAACCAGTCAAAACCAACATTCTGTCTCTAGTACTCCTCCTCCCTTTTCAGCTGACTTGGTAGCTCTGCTTGTTCTTGTGATAGCTTAGCTCTATTAGCACCTGCTCAAACTGCTGCTCTCTTACTTTAATTACCTCCTCTAAAGTAGCAATCTCTTGGAATATATTTCCAAAAGTTTGCTTACTCCATTTAGTCAATGCAGCCTTTGTCCTCTTTAGCTTTTGGTGAAATTTGATAAAGGGATTTCCTTCATATTCAACAGACCAGTTTTCTTTAATAACCTATAAGCATAACTCTTCCTTCAACCAAAAATTAAGGAATCAGAAAGGTTTGATCAGTTGCTCACTTGATTGGCTAAAGTGCATCAAATTAGGGCATGGTCAGATCCACTCCTTACTAAATTTTCCAATTCTTAGACTGGAAACAACTCCTATATTTTATCATTAACCAAGACCCTATCAAGTCTTTTAAAAATACAATCATCATCAATATGGCCATTCCACCATGTAAATTTGCTTCCTTTGAAAACACATTCCTCTAAAATACATATACTGATACAATGATTAAAATCATCAGTCTCATCCACTATGACTTGCAAGCCACCAAGCTTTTCCTCCTTATTTTTAATAACATTAAATTCACCCCCACAATCCAAGGCTATTGGATATTGTTTGTAAGTTCCCCTAATGAATCCCACAATAGTAGCCTTTCATTCTAATTACACTTTGCATACACTAAAGTAATAAAAACTTCTACACCCACATGCTTATTTTCCATTTTTAGGGTGATTAGCTATTCTTCATCCCTAATAATAGTGTATTCAATAAAATTGTCCATGAAAGCCCATATTTTACCTGAACAATTCACCACTGCATATTGCATCCCCAATCTACTTTTGTATTTCTCTATACTATGGCTTTCCTGAAAAGGCTCCATTAGGCCAATGAATCCAAAATAAAACCTTTTATGCATTGTAATCAGTTTTGTGAATGCTTTCTGAGTGTTCATAGATTTGATATTCCATACCAAAGCATTCATTTTGATAATGATTTTAGCATGTGGCTCCTTATCTGTATTGTGGTTTCTCTAATCTTCTTATTCTTCTTTTTTCTTGCTCCATGCTTCTGATTTAAAGTCTGATCTTGTTCTAGTGATAGATCCTCTACTACTGTAGCATTTTCAATATTATTAATCAGGTTATTTTTATCCAAATCTGCATTCTTTCTATTTACCATCTCTAATATATTGTCTACTTCTGCTGGTATTGGTAGTACTCCTTCCATTATTTATTCCTCCTTGTCTGTATTTTCATATGGTACCATTGCCAATTCTGTATACTTAGCATTCTCTACTTCTTCCTGATATTGCACCTCCTCTTCTTTATACTTGTGAGTCTGACTTTGTTGTGCATCTTCTTTATTGCTCTGAGTCTCTAGCATTACTTCCCCTTGCCCATCAGCTTTCTTAGTATTATTCTGATCTTTTTCCTAATTACTTTCACTATTTATCTACTCCACTGACACTGTTGTTTCTCCTTTGCCAATACTCCTATTGACCCAGTCTTTAGTACTCTCATTGTGCCGCACATTGAACACCTCCTCATTATTCTCCTGCTGATTTTGATCTAAAGCATCACATGCATTTGATGTCAGGATATTCTCTGCCTTGTCATTTATTTCTCCCACTATATGTCTAAAACTATCCTTTTTGTATTTGTTTCTCCTCAATTTTCATTGATTCTTATTGTTCTCCTGAGCTATTTCTATGTGACCCTTCTGCTTCTGTTTTTCTCGATCCTTACCATCTGTTTTTTCTTTCTGTTGCTCCTGTATCTTCTCATATATCTTTGGGTGAATGTTCCAGCATGTAGTTTCATCATGACCTTGTAAGCAATATTCCTAGTAGTATTTTGACTTATAGTCATACTGAATATTGATCTACTTTGATTTGATCTATCCACTTGCATCATCTTCTTTATTGATCTTCACCCTATGTGGTAATTTAGCCACAAGGTCTACTTCAATCTTCACTCTAGCACAACTAGGCCTTGTGTGGATTTTTTTAGCCATATCTACCATTAAAGGTTTTCCAATTACAGACGCAATTGAAAAAGTTGTTTCTTTGGAAAAGAAGTTTGGTGGAAGATATGGCATGGATATCCATGCAATACCAACTACTGTTTTAATATCTGGTTAAAACCAAGGATCCCATTTAAGAGTCCTCATTTACCAATACACATTAAAAGCATTAATATGATGAGCTACTATTGATAACAACTGCACATAATCTTCTAACTGATTTAACCTTATCAAAATACGTCTTGAATCCATTACCCCTATTGTGCACTATCCCTTTATGCAACACTGTATAGGGATAATTTTTCTTAAAGTGTTAATTTTCGGTCTACTATAAGAGAACTTACCGATGATTGCATACTGTAGGTTCTCTTGTATTATTAATGCTTTCACCTCTAATGATTTCCATGTCACTGTTGGCTCCCCATGCATTATGACTAGTTTAGAGGGAACTTTAGTGTTTTCATGCACGTAAAACTTGTTTTTGAGTAGATCTGTATATGTTGTTACCACGCCTTGTTGTTTCTCCCCTTCTGCTTGTTTCTGTTTCAAGGATTCATCCGGTGGATCATTTCCATAGGAATTAGTAGCCATTATCTCCAAGAATGAAAGTATGTATTGAGCTTTTTGCATGCGCGGAAATTAGTATATTTTCTCAATCGTATAATAATATCAATGCATTTTGCAAATTAGGATGAATTTTTGGTTAATTAGCTTTTAAATACGATAAATATGATATTTATTAAAAATTAATTTTTATAACAACATCCAAATAATTTAATGTAATGAGTATATATATAAATCAGATAATTAGTTATGTTATTATCACATTATCCCGAGTAGTATAGTTTCTCAATTGTATTATTATATCACTGTATTTTGCAAATTACGATAAATTTATGGTTAATTAGCTTTTAAGTATGATATTATATATATATGTATGTGTGTAGATATATATTACCTCGTAATACAATGTGTTAATCAGATAAATTATCGATTAATTGTCTTACGTTATTACAACTTCAACAACATACGCGTGTCTACATTGACACAAAATAGTATATCTATTTTCTCAATTGTATGATATCAACGTATTATTCAAAATATTTTGATATATAGGTTCAGATATCTAGCTTTCGATTACTTCATACGTCATTGCACGAGATATAGGTATATATACATTTATTCAATTGTCTATTAGTTTTCAAATACGTACTATATACATCACATACACGATTTTACTACCCCATAATAATATACAACATATTTCACATATACTCAGAGGAATTATCGGTTAGTTTATCTTATGTCATTAATATACCTTTACTATATAATATGTATATAATATATATGTACCTATACATATACACACTATTGACTATATCTAGTTCTAAATACGTACTATATACATCACATACGTACACAAGTATATTATCTAATAATATAATGCGACATATTTCATATACATACTCTGATGAGTAGTTATCGATTAATTTGATTAGCTTACATTAATATAACTTCAACGAACAGTATATTATTACTTCTATCGTTTCAAATCAAAGTATTCAATATGTTTGGATAGATTCTACTAGGTTTTGACTCCATCGTTCATCAATCGATCACTACATCACACACACACACACATATATAAAGATATTTGTATATATATGAACTCTTGAATGCGTACTATATACATCACATCCACAAGTATATTACCTCATAATAGAACACATTCATTATAGTTTGCTGAATTATCGGTTATATATTATATTATTATGACTACAATAGTAACATAATATCATTATCTCAACGGTATGATATATATATAGACACTTATTCATTATACAAAAGTTATGCATGTTTAATGTCATTTAAAATATATACAAAGGAAAATATTTATTTTATATATTGAAACATAAGTAAAGGATAAAGAGTATGTTTAACGTAATTTATTTTTTTTATTTGATATATTTTTTTAGTATAATATCTTTACAAAATCTAAGATTGACTAATTTTTATTGTTATTATATTGGTTATCGACTACGTGTGGTCAGTGTAATTTCAAAAAATAATATATTAGATTATACATAGAATTATTTTCTAATAAAAACTGATCACATGTGGTCGGTTTCCTAAATAATTTTTTAATAATTTTTAATAACAAAAACCGACCACAAGTCGGTTTTATAGAATTATTTACTTTTTTTATTTTTTTTTTAGTTTCAAAATCAACCACTTGTGGTCGATTTTATTTAAAAAATATAATTAAAAACTATTTTAAAAAATCGACCACATGTGGTCAGTTTTTTTTTTTAAATTTAATTATATTTTTTTAAATAAAACTGACCACAAGTGGTTGATTTTTTAAAATTATTTTCTTTTGTTTTCTAAAATTAAAAACCAACCACTTGTGGTTGATTTTATTTAAAAGTATAATTTAAAACTATTTTTAAATAAAATAAACCACAAGTGGTGTGTTTTTTGTTTTTTATTTTTATTTGTAAAAGAAATAATAATTAATATAAAAATTATTGAAATGATTATGTGAAATTTTAAAATATAAAAGCAACCACATGTGGTCGTTTTTTTTTTAAATATTTTAAAAAAAATAACAAAAAACCGACCACATGTTGTCGGTTTTTTCCGACCACAATCTGTGTTTAATTTTCCTATTTCTTTAGTAGTGTGCAAGCGATCTAACCTAAACAACAAACATAACTAAAACTTCAAGAACAAAAAACTATGAGCATAGCTCTACGATTACTAGAATGGACAACGTGACAAAGCACTCCTTTCTACTAGTATAAATGTGCTTCTTCCTACTAATCCTCTACTATAATTCGTGTCCTCTATATCTTCTATCTGATGTCCTCAGTAAGCTATGACTGTGGAATGTCCTATCTAATCACATCTCTCCAATGTTTTTTTGGTCTACTTCTGTCTTTTTTGATGCCATCCATAGTCAATCTCTCATACCAGTGTATTGGGGGATAATCTATGCATCTCCTCATCACATGTCTGAATCATCTTAATCTTGCTTCCTCTATTTTGTCTTCCACTAACGTCACTTTTATCTTCGCTCAAATTTCTTCATTTTTAATCCTATTTCTCCTAGTAATTTAGTTCATACATTTATTATAATATCCTCATCTCCACTACTTTCATCTTTTGGATGTGAGAGTTTTTGACTGGCCATCACTCCCTATATTTTTGGTCTAACTACCACTCTATAGAATTTGCCTTTAAGTTTAGGATGCATATTCTTGTCACACAAGACTCTGGATGCGAGCCTCTATTTTATCCATTCTAAATCAATATGATGAGTGATATCATCGTCAATCTCTCCATTACATTGGATAATAGACCCAAGGTAGCTTGAAGCTACCTCTCTTTTGAGTAGCCTGAGTATCAAGCCTCGTATGACACCTTATTGAACTTGTAATTCAAAAATTCATTTGATCCTGCTCCAGCTAAATATTTTAGACTCCAGAGTCTGTCTCTAAACTTCCAACTAAATATTAACGCCTTCACGAGTCTTCTCAATCAAAATCATGTCAACCATAAATAACATATACATCATGATATATCTAATTCTAAAAATAATAAAATAATTCAACCGAAAATATCATTGAAATCGTGATTTTAAAAGCCTGGGGGGAGGGGGTTGGTTAACCTGAAATTTGAGAAAAAAGAAATTAAATAAATAAAATTATTTTATGTGCACCTCCTAATATAACAGAATTCAAATATGATATTTTGCGCTGCTTTCTGAGGTTTCTCTAATTCTAAAATATCAACAGACAACTTGCAAATTTTGTTGACTTCCCCACTTAGGGATACTACAGTACAAAAGTTTTTAGAGAGAAAAGACATAAACACACCACAAAAGGTGTCCTGAATTTTCAAAAGGACACTTAAAGTTTGCGGGCATCCTATTACCCCACAAAACTAGTTAAAATCATTACAAATACCTTGTTTTGACATATTTTTCACCAGCTTTACATTCAAACCAGCAAGTGTAGTACACTTTCATTTATATATTATTGTATATTTATTTAAATTTAATCCATTTAATAAAGATTTTTTTCTCTCTTTCTTCTTTCCTCAACTTCTCCACCATACCCACCCATTTTTATCTTCACTGCAACAATCACCGATTCTATTTGGGTGACAAAATAATTATCAAATTACCACTAATTAATTTATGAAAATCAAACCCATTGAATAATAAAAATGTGAATACTCAAATTACCATCAATTAATCAAAATCAACATACTCAAGTTACCACCAAACTAAACTTGAAATTGAAATCATATTCTCCAGCTTACCTTCAAAGTGAGATATTTCCACCATTATACTACGTTTAATCTCCAATTTTGTAAGTGAAAAGAGAAGCATTGAAATAATTTTTTTTTGTATTTGAAAAAAATAAGAAGTATGAGAAATTGACATTGTTCTTTCAAAATAAATCTACAACAATCGATTCAATACAACCAAATAAAATATGAAAGTAGTCCTTTTCAATTTTGATCAGATAATTATAAAATCGTAATTTCTATTGCTAAAATTACCTATAGTAACCAGACATGAAAGAGAAATAGAAAAAAACAAATTGCTTGAATTTTTTCCTCAAAACCTAATCAGAAAATATAACTTGATTTCGAAACTTTTAAGCAAATTAAGACGAAATTAAAGCTCCAAAGACTAAAAAGTAAGAAAATTTAAAACATAAATGAAAATTTGTATCTTTTAAGACTGATTTTGTTGAGACTAGATTAAGAAGAGAGTGATTTTTTTTTTTAAATCAAGATCTAAGGCTATAATAATGGAGTTTGGGGAAAATCGAATTTAAAAAGAAGAAGGATTTTTAAAAATAATTTTCAACTTTAATTACACGTGGTATTTTTTAATTGTTGGTTGCTAATAATTTTTTTCATTCACGTGCTTTATAGGGTGACCACACGCATAGGCTCAAAATCGTTCTAAATAATCTATTTGCAAGGGTTTGTACATGTTTTGTGGTGTAATAGATCGCCCGCAAAGTTTAATGTAATAGATCGCCCGCAAAGTTTAAGTATCTTTTTGCAAATTCGGGACAACTTTAGTGATCATTTTATGTTTTTTCTCTTTTTATAAAGATTCTCAGGGACCCCTGACTGGTTCTTTAAAGTTGAGAGAGTAACCGTGTTAAATACCTATTTTTATCGGGTGTATGCACTAAATAATATTTAATTCTTTTTATATTTCACTTTCACATTGTTAAAAATATTTGTTCAAAATTATTTGTAAATTTAAATATTAATATAATTTTTTTTCCATTTTGCTCTTAAAATTATTTAGTTATGAAAGTATAAATATTGTATAATTCCTATATTGTTAATCTTGTTATTGATTAATAAGACACATAAATAAAATATATTTATAAGAGTTAAAGGAAATTTTTTAAAAAATAATCCACTTATTTTTTATTTTGTAAGAGGAGTGTAAAAGAGAAAATGAACAAGTAATATAAGATATGGCAGTAAGATTTATTATAGTTAAATTATTTAATAATATAAAAGGTATATTAATTAAGTAAAACTTATATAAATTTCTTGATTTTTACTCGTAATTACATTCTATCCCATTTTTTAAACAAATTATAGGAATTTTTTTTTATATTTAAGATACAAGTTGATACAAGAGATACAAAACGTTTGATATATAATTTGCAACTGATTTTCTTCGTCAAAAAAGGAAATAACTGATATTGATTTTAATGGGGAGTAAATTATGCTGATTAATGTTAAATAAACAACCAAAAATCTCCAAAAATATGAAATCAGTTATTTTGTTGATTTTTAAACCATCCTTTCTTCTCCATTGTTTTCATTCATGTTTCAAAAATTTTAGCCTGCTTTCTTCTCTGTTTTTTTCCTTAACTTTTTAATTCTAATATTTGACAATGAATATCTCTCTTGTTATGTCATTCTGGTATTTGAGTCATTGATGTCAAGTATGAAGGATATAAGGTGATGGCATTATAATCGGAGAACATATAATGTATGAAAAACTGATTTCTGTCATTGTTGCTGAACTTGAAATTGACGAAACAAGGAAAAAATTCAAGCTCGGTACATTATTGATAGAAACTCATCTCCATTGTTGATCCATAATGATATGGGGGTAAAACTATACATGGAGATTAAGAAATATGCGCTCGCATTTTGAATGTATCTACTTTGCATCTCCATTATTGCTAAAGTTGAAAAAGAGGTGTTGTTTGAGGGTAAAAGTGGTGCAGTCATGTGTTGAGAGGATACAGATAAGGATGGACTAGCGTTAGCTCTTGTTCAGTCAGAGTTTTCGGAACTGTCGCCTTTGGTAGATATTAGAGTGAGCAACATAATATCCAATTGCAACAACTCAGTTATAAAGGTTGAAAAAATATACAGGGACAAAAAACACTTGTATTTATAATGCTGAAGTATGTCATTGAGTATTCTTCCAACTTTAAAGCAAAACGATCGGCCATGCAAAGGTATGAAATACAAAATTATTATTTTCAAGAGATACATATTTTATGATCTGATGTTGTGTAGAAAGAAACATATTTGGAATAGTATGTTGAGATACATAATTTTTTGTTATGTATCTGGTGACATAATCGTTTGGGATACATAATACATTTTGTAAATCAATTAGAGATACATCATTAGGTTAATGAATTGTGCATGATTTGTGATTTATATTTATATGTAAAATTCAATAGTGTATTAAAATATAGACAAAATTTTTAATATATATTTTTTCATACAGTTTTATTGTTATTATTTTTTTTGCAGTTAGGTCCTACAATATTTTTTCGGAGATTGTAGTTGAATTTTTAAGTCGTAATGTTGAAAGGGTACAAATTTCTTCAAAGTAAGGGTATTGGGAAAAGGTATCGTTTTCACCCCAAACTATACCTGAAAAGTCGAAGCCACACATAAACTATACTAGTGACCTATTACACACCTAAACTATAAAAAAGTGAAGCTATTTACACCCTGTCAGGCTACCACCACTTGCATGTGGTGTAGTGTTTTACACGCGCTGCCACGTCAGCACCACGTTAGTAAAAAGTATCACTTTTTTATAGTTAAGGTGTGTAATAGGTTACTTATATAGTTTAGGTGTGGATTCGACTTTTCGACTATAGTTTGGGGTGGAAACAATGCCTTTTTCCTTAATGTTTTTAGCCATTTAATTTTGTTATTTAATAGGCTGGACACGCCTAAAATAAGTATAACACACGCGCCTTAGAATGGGGATTGCAGGGAGGTAATAATATCACTTTTATATAGTTAAGGTGTGTAATAGGTCATTTATATAATTTAGGTATCGCTTAGACTTTTCTTGTATAGTATGGGGTTTAAGTGATGCCTTTTCCCTAAGGGTATTTTTTGATGCACACACGTGTGCTTTTAAAGATAGAATGTTCACTCACGTTCAAGCTACTGTCTCATTCGTTAGTGATTTACAGCTTCAAAATTAGTCAATCATAAGAAAATACACACACCAACCGGCATTATTGAAGATATCAAATCTACTTTTGGTGTGGATATTAATTACCAGAAAGCATGGAAGGAAAAAAGCGTGCAGTTGAGATGTTGAGGAGAAAAATGACTGATGGCTATCGTCAAATGCCTAGATACATATATATGCTTAATTCACTATATCCTGAACTGCATATTAGAATGTATAAATCAGAAGATAACAACTTTATATATATATATATATATCTGTTTATAGCATTACAACCATTAATGAGAGTATTTAAATTTTATAGGACAACTTTTATTGTGGATAGGGTACATTTGAATGGTGCATATAAAGGAACATTTCTGTCGGCAAGCACTCCTGATGGGGAAGGTACCTAATTTGATATGTGAAAAATACAATGTACTGATTTAATTTTCCTTTTTAGTTGAAGTTCTTGATTTATGAAAAATTTAAAAATTAATTAATAGATTTTTTTTTCTGATTATAGGTTGCATATTTTCAAAAACTTATGGTGTTGTAGACTCAAGGAATGATAGTTCATGTGATTTTTTGAGCAATTTAAATGTGCTTTTGGAGAGCGTGAAAATATGTGTGTTGTATCTGATCATAACGAAAGCATAATGAAGTCTGTTAGCATTGTGGATCCTAACATTTTGTATGTATCATGTATCTAACATCTATGGAAGAATATATGCACAAACTTCAGAAAAAGAAAAGATAAACTTAGCAAAGCATACTATGCAATGACAAAGGTGTATAAACAAGAAGAATTTGATTATTTAATGGATCAAGTTGGCAAGGTGGATAATAAGGTGAAGACATACCTTGAGAAGACTGGATATAAAATGTGGGCACGAGTTTAAGAAACAGTTTTCCAGATAGAATGATGACTTCAAATATCACCGGGTGTATAAATGAAAAACTGGTTGAGATGTGTGAATTGCCTATCTTAGATTTTTTGAAACAAGCAAGAATACTTTTTGGATATTGGAATTGTAACAACAGAGATAAAGCGTCATATAACAAAGAAATATTAGGTAAAATATTTGAGAGTATTCTTTAGCTAAATATGATGAAATTTTCTCAGTTAACAGTTAGTTAGTTTGTTTACAATATCCTACTGTATTATTGACTCCGTTAGAATATATCTGAACTAGAGTTCATTTTGTGTTGCTTGGTTTTGCATCTGCTTTAAGGTTATACTTTATGTGAGAAATTTTTGTTAGAATATACGAGATATACATAGTTGTGATCATAAGAAATACATCTGTTGTTACTAAGAGATACATAGTAATATTGATTAAACATCTGCTTGTTTTTTACAAGTTAGGCTGTCATCGCCTTATGTATACTTTGTTTTTTATAGGTTAGGGAAAGATCTCCTTATGTATACTCTGTTTATGATGAAGAGAGGACTACATTATATGTCTATATAGAAGAATATGCAGTTGTGGAAGATTTCAATTGGACAAGATAACATATCAACATGCCATAACAGTTCTAAAAAGCAAGCATGTAGTTGACATGAAACCCTTTTTCTTTGAGTATTATCATAGAGAGACATTAGTGAAGACCAACAAAGTATCAATATTTTCAATTTTGGATAATAAAGACTGGATCATTCCACAAGAAATTCGATGAAGTTGTGTTACCTCCAAAATATAAAAGACAACTCGGAAGGCCAAAGAAAGGGAGGCACAGAAAGTCAAGTGAAACGCTTACATCTAATGCTAATTGTTACGGTCGATGTGGTTTGAAGGTCACAATAGATGTATTTGTAATTTCTTTTCAAAAGAGGAGTGAGATTCTGATATGCATCAAATTAAGATATATTACTATTCACCAGTTTATTTATTTTTCTATTGTTGGACCAACTAGTGCTGAAATTATTATTACTTTTTGAACTTTATTGAATAATATTTATTGAAATGTGACTATTGATATTATTGTATTTAACGTATCATTAGATACATTTATTTGATTTTACATTTATTTGATATTACATAACCTCCATATGTCAGGATATCATAAGAAACTTTCGCTTGACAAACAAGCAGGCCAAACCACTCAACAATTATTTATAAACATTTAATAATTTATCCTATGTATTTGAACAAGAGGGTCTTGAGATAAGTGATGTGCCATGGTTTCATGATATTTTTGACGCTTAAAACTAGAAAATATGCAAGTACTTATGTTTGTTTGATAGATAAATGTGTTTTGTGTCTATTTTGTAGAAAGCTAGGTTTTGGAGCTTAAACAAAGAAAAAGAGTTGAAGTTTGCAGAAAGACACCACTTATAATCCTACTTACATGGCCTAAGTTTCACGTACGACAACTGTAAGTGGACTCGTAAGTCTCAGAGAAGGATAAATCTGAGAAGCTGAAAGTTGATTTTCTGTCTGACACTGATGGAGGACCACTTACGGTGTGGTACCACTTATGCTGCCATAATTCCAATGCAAGTATCAGAAGTTGAAGGTTCAGAGAAGCTGAAGTTTGATGAAATTGTCTGAGACATACTATTAGGTCACTTTCGGTACGTTGGTAACACTTACGCATTGTAAGTGCCTTCGTAAGTGGTACTTCCTACAGCTTGAAGGATTTCTATCACTTACGACACTGACAGACCTCATAAGTACCACTTACGGCCCATAAGTGGGTCCGTAAGTGACCACCTATTAAACTTTACTTGTTCATTTTGGTTAGGATTTTTATGGTTTCTATGTATTCTATAAATACCGTTTTGATGTTTTTGTACTAGTTTATGCACTCTTTACATTCACAAACATATATTGAATTTAAGATTCAACTTTTGATTTTGAAATCTTTTGTTCTTAATTACTTGGTTGATTATTAACTTGAGACTTTGGATTTCCTTCTTCTATTATTGTGAGATTAATTTTCTTCCTTCTTTCATGAATTCCATGGATTTTCTTACAATCATGAGCAGCTAAACTTGCCAACTAGGACTCTGGGAACCCTAGCTGAATAATAAAGTAAAGAAAGTGCAACGTCATTCTTGAGCAATATTCTTGCATATATTGTGATCATCTTTGGTTTAATTGCTTTTCATAACAGTGGCCAATATTGAGAACTTGCTTGTATGCGATACTTACCTCAAAAGAGAGATCTATATTAGGAAAAAAAGATCACGATAGTAATTTGAGGCTACCAACCCTCATCTAATTAACTTGACACTAAAAAAGGAATAGTTAATCTAAAATCTAGGATAAAGGTTAGTAAGACGACACTCTGAGACTCAAAAGATATTCACTAAATGCGTTCACAAGACGGTTAGTCTACATATCTTATAAAATTTTTCTTGCAAGGTATTGGGATAGTTTGATGGAGCATGATAAATCTACGGAGTAAGGAAGCCAAGGGGAACACATCCTAGTATTCATCTCAGATTGATTTCAACTAAAGCAAACAAAACTTGTTACTACTTTATTGTTTCACAGAAAAACCCTCATTTAATTTCTTTCATTCTTTCAGCTACATAAACATATTCGTGGTACATTTAGCCTATTTCCTATGGGTTCGACCCCAACCTCTGTTGGGTTACTATATTTGACATCGATTGTATTATATTTTTTGGAGATGTAGTTTTGGGCGACATAAAATTTTGGCATCGTTAATGGTGAATATGTTTACAGATTAATTGATAGAGTTTGTTCAGGTTTTTGGGTTTTACTTTTCTATTTCTGATCTTAGGTGGATGTATGCACCTAACTGTTGTTATCTATGCTTACTTAGGTTAGTTTTGAGGACATGTCTTGTGATTAATGAACTAGTCCTCATACAAATGACCATATAAGTGTTTAGTTATGTGTTTTTAGTGTTTAAAGTGTGTAAATAATGTGTTTGGAGTCAAAACATTAAGTTAAAGTTTAAAAGCGGAAACTAGTACTCATAGCTTGAGCTAGGTTCCTTTCTAGTTCATCATATTGGATTCTTTGTTGTTTTGAGCTCTAATTTGTGATGTTTATTGTTATTGGAAGCTTAGTGAGTTGATCAAGATAATGTATGTATTTTATATAATCTGTAATTGAATAGAAAAAACAACCACAAAGGTTGGACTTACTGGAAAAACACAATGGACTAGGCTTGACAAAATCTAAAATTTTTGAACACATTGGCATGCCACGTTGCCTAGATGCCGTGATAAGGGCGTAGCACTCCCTTGGTTGTATATTAAAATGGCACAAAATAGTGTTCCTCCATGATATAAACATGAGACAAAACCTTAGCCACGTGATAAGGGCATGGCATGGTGCTATGTTAAAAATGGACAACCTTGGCTTATTATAAATAGGACACTTGAACATTGTTGAAAATACCTTGGACGATCTTGGGGCTTGAACATATGATGGAAAAGGCTTCTATTAGGATTTTTAATCTTTCACTTTAGTTTATTCTTTGATTTATTCATGGATTATTTTATTATAATTCTTGTTACATCCATGAGTGGTTAAACACCCTTTTTTGGGGTTAAGGCCATGAATATGAGTACTTATGCTTCTTAATTGAGTTGGTTATCATTTTTATCATTTTCAGTTGTTTATTTACCCTTTTTATCACTATTTTAAGGTTTCACAACCCTTGGAATACATGCATAACTCTATTATAAACCCAGAAGGATGAATGGTAAGGTAGAATGTGGGATAGATAGAATAGGATCGTAATCTTGATCGAATGATGTTATGATTTGCATTTAGGGTAGGAATATACCTAAGTGACCTATTTGGTTCAGTAATGGAAAGTAATATAGAGTTTTTTAGATTAGTTTTGCATTCTCGCACAATGATTTAATTGTTGGGCTAGGTTAGATAATTGATTAGAGGCTCAGAAGGCCATAATCATGCTATGAACACCATACATCAACAACCACAATAAGTTAATTAACCATTGAAGTTATATATCTAAGTAGGATTGTTTGTAGTGCCTTAGACCTGGTTTCTCCCCATTTTTGTTCAAGAACATTTAATTTACTGCATTGTTTATCTTGTTCATACTTTACAACTCTCAAACATTGTTGGTAAGATTTGCACTTAATAGTAACTATAATTAGGTAGCTGTTTAACACAAGTCACTATGGGATTGATACTTGGCTTTCATAAGGCCGCTATATTAATTGGGTGGACCACGTACACTTGTGTGTACGCTTGGGTGCAGAAAATTTTTGGTGCCGTTGTCAGGGACTTATAAATTAGCAACCGTCGTGGTTTTAGTTTTGCTTTTTTGATTTCGTGAGTGCTAGTTACTTGATCTTAGCTTCTGAATTTGGAGGCATATTTTTCAAAATTTAGTAAGATGGCAAGGAAAAAAGAGTTGGTTCAACCAGACCACAAACTTGAGCAACGCTTTCACCAATGAAGTAGGGAAGTGCTACTTATGGCTTATGATCCAACAGCCCGTAAGACAGTTCATGAAGTGGAATCCACTTGCGACTAATGATACCTCCTCCATCCGTAGATCCACTGCATAAGGTAGATTTGAGTTGAAATAGCACATGGTGCAACTTTTGCACAATAGCAGGCAATTTATCAATTTTGTCACATGAGAATCCACATATTACTTGTAAAATTTTTCGGAGATCAGTGACACATTCATACCCATGGGTGTATTCACTGATTATGTGAGGATGACACTCTTCCCCTTCTCACTTCCTGGGGAAAAAAGTGGTTGAATATTGAGCTAGCAGGTTATATCACAACTTGGTATGAATTAGCCTGGAAATTACTCACCCATTTCTTCCTATTCGGCAAGACTGTAAGATTACACAGTAAGATATTAAGCTTTAAGCAGAAGCTAGATGAGAACTAGTATCATGTTTGGGAGAGATTCAAATCTCTTCTTTGGGATTATCAACACCACCAATATTCTAATGAGGTATTAGCTCACACCTTGTTTGAAGCTATTGGCCTTAACATAAAAATTTTGCTAGATTCAGCTACAGGTGGTCAAGTACTAGAGAAGGCCTATGATGCGATCTATATGTTGTTGAACCATATTACTTGAGGATATCCTGATAGTATGGTGACATATCCAGAAGCTTGGTGAAAAAGGTTGCAAGCATGATTGAAGTGGATAGTATCACAACCTTAGCCACCCAATTGTTTGCTATGCAGAATCAGATGATGAATTAATTAAGCAAATTGGGTATGAACCAATCTCCAGATCAAGTGAATGCAGTGCAACAGACCCTAAGTTGGTGTCATTATGGAAATAGTGGCCACTCTGTAGATTTTTATGGTACAAATCTAAGATTGATAAAATTTGTAGGCAATGAACATATGCTAACTTTTGCAAATGCCTACAACCAAATATGGCAGACTCAACCCAATTATGCATGGGGCAATAATTAGGACCAGTAGTTCCAGTCGAAGCACAATAAACATGCCAATAACATTGAGAAAACATTGAAGAAGATTCTGTCCAAGCAAGAAGAAATGGTTTCTAAAACATAAAATAAGCAAGTAGTTCATCATAAGTTATAGTGATATAGAGCATCCAAAACAAGGTGGATTGACAAGTGATGTAGAGAATCCTAACCAAGTCATGGTAATTACCTTGAGGAGTGGTAAAGAGCTTAGTGAAATACCTCTCAAGAAAAATATATAGGTACAGACAGAGTTGGTTCTACAACAGGTTGCAAGCAAAGAAGCTGAAAATCTGAGGATGTTTGAGTACCTAAAAGAAAAGGCTTCTGGGCAAGTGAATGAAAGACCACCACCATTATTCCTATAGAGGCTTAATAAGGCCAAGGAGGAATCTTTCTTTAAGTATTTCTTTGACAAATTTTGAGAACTTCACATTAACCTTTCTTTTTTAGATGTTTTATAAGGTATGCCCAAGTATACCAAGTAATTGAAGGATGTGGTGACTAACAAGATTAAGCTGTAGGATATTGAGACAGTAGCACTTAGGAGTGTAATTCAGTAGTGATGACGAAGATTTGTAAGAAGCTAAATGACCAAAGGGTTTTTACCCTCCCTATACAAATTGGTGATAGTGATTTGGTCCATGCTCTGAATAATTTGGGGGTAAGTATCGACTTGATTCCCTAGTCAGTGTACAAAACTATTGGTTTAGGTAAGTCGAGATCATGCTCTATGGTACCCCAGATGACAGACAGAACCCAAGTCAACTTTAAAGGAATCATTGAGGACGTTCTCATTAAGGTTGGTAAGTTTAGTATCCTTGCTAACTTTATTATTTTTGACTATAATGCAGATGATAGGTTACCAATTATCTTGGAACATCCTTTCTAGAAACGAGATAAAAATTAATTGATGTGAGAGAGGGCACTCTTAAGATGAGATTTGATGATGAAAAGGTGGTCTTTAAAGTCTATAAATCACTCAATCCGCCTTCCCACTATTAATATTTTTGTATGATTATAGTGATGGAGCCTAAACCACCAAGATCTCTTCAGACTGTCTCATTGAGTTACCCAAGCCACCCATTAATCTCAAAGTTATGATGATTTATTAGCCTAAAAATTAGAATATTAAGAATATTATTGTCTTGAGAGTTCACACTTAAGAGGTTCGAAAAAAATGAGAAGGTGGACTCCAAAGATGAGGAAAAAGATGAAGAAAAATAGTTGAGTAGTGATGTTAGATCATGCAACAACAATAAATTAGGTGATTCTTGGGAGTCAAACTAAGTTAAGGTATGTTTAATTTTCATATTTTACTCTTACCTTATGTAGTTTTTATTTTTCTTGAGTCCTAATTTGATGAAAAGTCTAAGTACTAGAGACCCGAGCTAAAGAGTATGTCAAAGACTGGATGTGGGGTCCACCTAATCTCACCAATGATAAAAGATGCTACATATAGGACTAGAGGCTTCAAAGAGTATTTCTATCCTTACTTTTAGGTATACTTTAGGGACAAAGTATATTTTTAAGTGTGGGGTGGGGAAAAATTCCATGCTTTATGGTAAAGTGACGTTGTAGGGTCTTTTTTAATTTGTTTTATAGTTTTTACTTATATTTGAAAAAATTACAAAATATTTTCTTTTCAATTATTGGTGTCACTTTAGTAGGTGCACACTTCGCCTACCCAGTGGTTTTTCCTTATGGTTCTTTTCATGGGGCACCATTTGAACCCAGTATCCCCTTTTTATTTTTAGAACTTAATTTTAAAATTTTTGTATTAGGAATAAGTGAGTATTATTGCTATGTGATATGGATGATTGCATGATGCAAGTTGTTTTAGTTGTGAAAAGCATGTTGATTGTATTGAATTACTACATTTGAGACTCCCGAGATCTTGTTTATGACTCTTGTGTATTATTGGATTAATTTTTAATTCATGTTATTATTTTGTTGAGAGTCTATGATGATCTTTCATGACATGAGCATATGCTATATGTGTGTGAGGTTTTTTTGTATTTTTTATTACATATTGATATTTAGAACTTTCCTGGTTTTATGCAAAGTGAAATAACGAATGTGGTTTAAGAGATGATGTAGGCATTTCTTTGATAGCCATGTTTTATACCCTCTTTATGATCTGCCCTTGTACATAATCCTCGTTAGTACCGTTGAGCCTTTAGCCTATATTCTTTGGTAGCCTCATATGCAGCATGTTTCCGTTGTTTGATTGATCTTAAATTGATCCAAGGCTCCTAAGTGCTACAGTTGAAAATTAATTTGGTTAAGGAGTAAGAAAATAAGTAGGGAATAGCTTAATTGAATCCCCCAAAAGTAGTTGTTGGTTTTAAAAAGTGATGTGTGGTGGTTGGGAATTTTGTAATGAAAAAAAAGAAATTATGCATGAATTTGATCAGAAGTTGATGAAGGATACTCCCTCCATGATATATGTGATCTAGCTTAATGAAATGGGGCAAAGAAAAAGAGATTGAAAAGGTAGAGGTGGTAAAAAATGTAGTTTTTTGGAGATTGATCATAATGTATGTGTGATGTATTAAAGTGCTTAGGGAAGATAGTCACTATTCTTGGCCAAAATAGTTCCTACCATTCCCTGGCCTACATTACAACCCGAAAGTTCCTATTTGATCCTAAGGAGTAACATTTTGACATTAATTGAGTACTATACTAAGGGAAAACCTATGGTTCTTCTTGTGTAACTTGTGAATTCTTTGTGATAGTAAGCATAATTTGATTCTTGTACCCGTTCTCATGTTAATTACATCTTTGTTAGTGAATATGAGTAACTCTCTTGTTGTGAGGACCCATGTTTGATGATAGTTAGGTGACTTATATCATCTCTTTAATTAAGCAATATGCATGAGTTTTCCAACTTGCTGAGACAATTTTGAAGGCTGGGATGTTTTGGAGTAGGGTTCTTGAGATTTTAATTGTAGGTAACATGCTTAGTGTAAAACTTACTAATTGGGTAGTCATTGTAGTGATAGCTTGGATGCCTTGCTTGTAGCAGTTGTATTAGAGTCTTTTATTGATATGATGCTTAGAGTAAAGATTTGTTTGAGGATGAACAAGCCTTAAGTATGGGGTGATGATATTTGGTGGATTTATGCACGTAAGTGTTGTCATCAACGCATACTTAGCTTAATTTTGAGGACATCATTGTAGCTATAGCTTGAATTCCTTGCATGTAGGAGTTGTATCTAAGTATTTTATTGATATGATGCTTAGAGTAAATATTTGTTCGAGGATGAACATGACTTAAGTGTGGGGTGATGATATTTGGTGGATTTATGCACGCAAGTGTTGTTATCAACGCATACATAGCTTAATTTTGAGGATATCTCTTATGCTTAATGAACTAATCCTTGTATAAATGAGCATATAAGTATTTAGTTATGTGTTTTTAGTATTTAAGGTGTGTTCATAATGTTTTTGGAGTTGAAACATTAAGTTAAAGTTCAAACGTGAAAGCTAGTACTCATAGCTTAAGCTAGGTTCCCTTCTAGTTCATCATATTGGATTCTATATTGTTTTAAGCTTTAATTTGTGGTGTATATTGTCATCAAAATCTTGGTGAGTTGATCAAGGTGATTTATGGATGATATACAAGCTGTAATTGAAGATAAAACACAACCACAATGCTTGGACTTAAATGAGCATGCAATGGACTAGCGTTGATGAAATATGGAATTTTTGGACACATTGGCATGCCACGCTGCATTGATGCCTTGATAAGGGTGTGGAATTCCCTTGGTTTCTTTGTCATATGCAACAAAACTGTGTGCCTACATTACAGAAACTTGCCACGGACCCTAGGCCACGCGATAAGGGCGTGGCATGGTGCTATATTAAAAATGAGTAGCCTTTGCCTATTATAAATGGGACACTTGAACATTATTAAAAATACCTTGGACGACCTTGGAGCTAGAACATACGCTGGAAAAGGATTTTAATAGGGTTTTTACTCTTTCACTTTAGTTTATTCTTTGAATTATACATAGATTATTTCATTATAATTCTTGTTATGTCCATGAGTGGCTAAACAGCCTTATCCAGGGTTAACTCCATGAATATGAGTACCTATACTTCTTAACTGAGTTGGTTATTGTATTTATCATAGTTTGTTGTTTATTTATCCTTGTTATCACTAATTAAGGATTCTCGACCCTTGGAATACATGCAGAACTCTATTATGAGACTGAAAGGATGAATGGCAGGGTAGAACGTAAGATAGATAGAATAAGATCGTAATCTCAATAGAATGATGTGTTGATTTGCATTAAGGGTAGGAATATACCTAAGTGCCCTATTTGGTTCAGTAATGGGTAGTAATCTAGAGGCGTTTATCTTAGTCCTGCATCCCGGCACAATGATGTAATTGTGGGGCTAGGTTAGATAATTGATTAGAGGCTTGGATGACCATAATCATATTATGAACCCCGTGAATCAACAACCACTATAAGTGACTTAACCGTTGAGGTTATATAGCTAAGTAGGATTGTTCATAGAACCTTTACCCTAGTTTTCTCCCCATTGTTGTTCAAGAACCATTAATCTGCTGCACTGTTTACTCTTGATCGTACTTTACAACTCTCAAACATTGTTAGTTATATTTGCACTAAATAGTTAACTAGATTTGGATAGTTGTTTAACAGAAGTCACTATGGGATAGATACTTGGCTTTCATAAGGCCATTATATTAGTTGGGTAGACCGCGTACACTTGCGTGAGCGCTTTGGCACAATAAGTTTATTGTGCCATTGTCGGGGACTTGTAAATTAGCATCTGTCGTAGTTTTAGTATTGCTTTTTGATTTCATTAGTGCTAGTTACTTGATCTTAGTTTTTGAATTTGTAGGCACATGTTTCAAAAGCTAGTAAGTTGGCAAGGAATAAGGAGTTGGTTTAACTAGACCCCGAACCAGAGCAAAACTTACATTAATAAAGGAGAAAAGAAATATTTCTCTACAGAATCCCTCAAATTCATGACTAAGAAACTACTCCTACACTAATGGCTGAAAATAAACTAGACGTAGGATAGTTTGTGAAGTGGAAATCCCACTTACGACTAATGTTACCTTCGCTATCCGCTGCATAAGTGTAACACTCTATATTTTTTAGGGCTAGAATTTGAACCGTCATTTTTGTGTCTACAAACTCTAATCACATGATTTTTTATGAATTTATGTGTCATGACCATTAGTTAAACACCCAAAGAATAGGACCCTTAAAAAATTTCTTGAGTTTTGGACCTTTTTGACTTGGTAGGACTCAAGGGTTCCAATCGTGCCCTTAAATATAACTCATAGGCTATATTGAGGGTTCACTCGTATGCTAGGTAGCATGGTTGGATTGGCTATGTGCAATATATAAATCATTAGGATATGAGTCATATAGGAGCATACAAGTGGTGTTGGGTAAGTCGTATGGTGCACAACTATCTTGGTCTTGTGGAGCCTGCCCAAGGTACGACTGGTAGGTAGGATTGGGGGTGTCACTTGTACCCTTAGGTATGATTTAGGGATGTGGAGTCGTATTAAAACCAGTAGGTAAGGTCATGTCAAGGTTTGGTTACGAGTTGGGGGACCACTCGTACCCTAGGATATGAATAGTAAGGGGAGTCGTACCCCTGGACGTGACTTGTTTTAATTTATAAGTCAAGGGTAGTTTTGAGATTTTCTACTCCTAAAACCATTATTTCCTCACATTATATAGCCCTCTGTGGCCTTCCATAAAACTTTTTAAAAGATTAAAACACTCCAAATACTCTCTCACATTTACTCTTGAAAATTAGAGGCTAGGGTTTCTTCGTGTGTTCTTCAAAGGGGTTAAAGATCAAGATTTCTAAATTTCCAGGCACATGTTTCAAAATCTAGTAAGCCGTCAAGGAACAAGGAGTTAGTTGAACTAGTCCCTGAACCTGGGCAACACTTACATTAATAAAGGAGAAAAGAAATACTTCTCTATAGAATCCCTTAAATTTATGAAGAAGAAACTACTCCCACACTTATAGCTGAAGATATACCAGCCCATAGGATAGTTCATGAAGTGGAAATCCCACTAGCGACTAATATTACCTTCTCTATCTGCTGCATATGTGTAACACCCCATATTTTTTTAGGCTAGAATTCAAACCATCATTTTTATGTCTATAAACTCTAATACCATGATTTTTTATGAATTGATGTGGCATGAACATTAGTGAAATATATTAGGAATAGGACCCTTACAAAATTTCTCTAGTTTTGGACCTTTTTGACTTGGTATGACTCGAGGGTTCTAATCGTGCCCTTGAATATGAATTGTAGGTTGTCTTGAGGGTTCACTCGTACCCTAGGTAGCATATTTTTATTGTCTACTACCCAAGATATGACTCACTAGGATATAAGTCACATAGGAGCATACGAGTGGTGTAGGGCAAGTCGTATGGTGCATGATTGTCTTGGTCTTGTGGAGTCTACCCAAGGTACGATTGGTGGGTACGATTTAAGGTGTCACTCTTACGCTTAGGTATGATTTATGGATGTGTATTCATATAGAAACTAGTAGTTAAGGTCATGGCAAGGTTTGGGTATAAGTTGGGGTACTACTCATACCCGAGGATACGAATGGTAAGGGAAGTTGTACCCCTGGACGTGACTTGTTTTAATATTTAAGTCAAGGGTAATTTGGACATTTAATACTCCTAAAACTCTTATTTCCTCACATTATATAGCCCTTGGTGGCATTCCATAACACTTGTTAAATGATTAAAACACTCCAAATACTCTCTCAAACTTACTTTTTAAGATTGGAGGCTAGGGTTTCTTCGTGTGTTCTTCAAAGGGCTTAAAGGTAAAGATTACTTCCATGAATCTTCATGTATAAGGAATGTTATCTTCCCCCATTGTTAATTTTACTTGAAGGCATGGTTTATATGAATGCTCTCATGGTTTTACTATTACATAATTTTAGCTTTCAAATATGATTTGGGGGTTTTGATGTAAAATGGGTGGTTATGGTTTCCCATGGTTTTAATTATGCTTTTATATGCATTAGTGGTGGTTTTAGATAATTATATTACATGGAAATGGTTTAATGGAAATTAGAATTGGTTTTGGTCATATTATGCCCCCAATGTGTTTGACAAAATGCTTATAAAGATATGTTCATTGCATTGACTTCTTTTAATGGAACTCTTGCGTGTTTTAAAATTTAGTAAAGAAATTGTGCATGGTTTAAGTAGTTTGGAATGGAAAATAGAAAATTGGTTATGCTTGTGGGGAACACGAAAGTCTCCCAAGTGGTTTTATATGGTAAATGGAAGGGCACTTGAAAGACCCCTTAAACCTATAAATATTTGGCTATGGATGATACTTGCAAGTAAGGGTTGGTATGACGATACCAATATCAATGGCCTTGGTTAATAAATGGATAATGTTTTGGTTATTTGGAAATTGGTTTTAATTGGGCAATAATGGTGGGAGGTGTATCTAAGCTGAGGAAGGTGGAGGTCTGGGGTGGACCAAAATTGGAAACTTATATTATCGATATAAGGTTGGTCTTGGTGACCATGTGCGTGATGTCAAACTTTATTTTGGGGATGTACTATTCTTTCTATGGAATACTTCCCTAGTCATACGGCTACATGAACTGGGTCCCTTTCAGCAGGGGGAGATGAACCCATTGTAATTCCCTGAGACTACACCCTGGACGTCACATATTGCTTACAACCCTGAAGGACCACAAGCAAACCCATGACTGGTACCTGCTATGAGCACTGAATAATATTCATGAAACATATGCAGAAGTAAAATTGATCATGCCATAAGGTTCATTATACTTAATCAAAACTGAATACATCAGTAGTAAAACTGCTAACTGATAATGTCTGAGAAGCCTCTAAACATCTGAAATAAAAGAGTTGATGGGATAAGCCCCAACTAACTCATAATTATTGTCTAAAATAACTGAAATAATGTAATGGCTAAATAAATATTGCGTCCTTGATAGATGAGGAATCACTACTATAAATGTGACTGATAGACTGATCTGGCTAAGTACGGTTAGGAACTCAAGCGTTCGAACATGTGATATAAGACATCATAGAGCAAAGAGAGAGTATGCACCAGTACTATGAATGTACTGGTATGCTAGGTAAGGTTAGGATGATATGCATGGGCTCATGTGCATGAGATGATAACTGACTGAATGAACATCATGAAGTAACTGGATGAGAGTACATGCAAAACTATAACTACTGAACATACTGAACATGCAATACTGCGCATATAGGTATACATCGTGTATCTGAGGTTATACTGAGACTGAGTACTGAATTCTGATGGCTGAGTAACTAATAACTGATAGCTATGGTCCTGTAAACCTGACTGAGTTCTTTACTGATTACTGAGACTGAAACTATAACTGTACGAGTTTTCATTTAACCGACATACCCCGATTATAGACTGATTTGGGGTCCAACCTATGACACCAGTTGGAAGGGTGTTATCACCTTGCCACGAGATACTAACAACACTGTGTCAACCCTAATATGGAAGAAAGACTCATGAAATATATATATGGTTGCGTCAACCCTAGTTTGGTAGGAGGACGACTTATCCTACATTGGCTACTTAGTTCTGTAACTCGGGGTTGCTACTAAGGGTCAAACCCTATACTGGCAGGGATGCCCCCACCCTGGGTTCGCTCGGTGCTGAATTTTACTCCCAACTGAACCGACACTAATCACTAGACCTTATTAAGCTTGAATGAACTCACGCTGATTCTATTAACTAATAGAATATGGCTATTTAGAATACTATGGGATCATTCTAGTATGACTGAAAACTAAGTAAGCAACTATTTTTGGGTATACAATAACCCCAGCTATCGATAGCATAAATAAAGGAACAATGTCACAAGTTTAAAGCATTTCAATTAAGATGTCATGCACAAATCATTCACATAGGCATTTTATCAAACACTTGGGAACAAGATTCTTGAACATGTGAAAAAACAATATGGTATCATCATGATTACAACATTCAATTCACAATTCATGGGTTACGACATGAGAAGTACATAAATCAACAAACATACTAGTTTATTTACTTGAAATTCATAATCTTCTTGGTTTAAATCCCATAAAATCAACACATGCATGAACACAATTCAATTTGAGAATATAAATCATAATGTAAATCTTAAAAGTGGGTTCTTGAACTCCAAGGGTGGAAGGAAACCCAAGGATAAACACCAAATATACCTGAGTAGTTGAATTCTTGAAGTTTCTTGGAAATTTTCTTGGGAAATTAATCTTGAATCTTGAAGGCTAGGGTTTTCTATTTTAGAGAGAATGTTCTTGATTTTAGGGAATTTGAATAAAATAATGACTAATTAGACTATTAGGGAATTAATCTCGTGTTTTGGACTAATTAGGATCATGAAAGTGGAACCAACAACCCCTGGAAAGTATTAAATTTTCATCACTAAAAATTCCAATTTTTGCCATCACGGCGAAGCGGTGCCATCGTGGTGAGCCACTGGATTTTTGACTACAAATGTATCCCATGAAAAAGTGCAAAAATTCTCTTTGAGTGATGTGATGGAATCGTGTTGCACCTTTTGAAATTGACGAGTAAGAACTGGCACTCCTTCGTGAAGCGATACTTATTGCGGTGCTTCATTGGAAAATGCCAATTAGGAACTAAAACTTCACCATGATACGGTACTATTGTGGTGATACACTGGAAACTGATGAGTGCCATTCTTGGGGTCATCGCGATGTGGTGCTGCTTGTATTGAGCTACTGCTTTCACTAAAAGTGCCATTACTTCTCATCCGAGTATCGGATTTGGGCGGAATTGGTATCATTGGAATGATTATTCAATTTCCTATAGTTTAGTGGGTCTTTAACTGGCAAATTTTGAGTAGAGAAAAAGTTATGCTTGTTTGAAGTTGACTAAAGCAACATTATTATCGAAAACTCAATCGGCATGGGATATTTTGATTCGCCAAATAGCTAGGAATTATTTGGGACCTTAATATACATTAAACTAACTCATAAAGCTACTAAAGAACTATTATATACTATATGTGAGCTTGAAACATGACTCTAGCATTGGTTTGGATTTTTGGGGTATTACAATATCTCCCCCTTGGGAACATTCATCCTCGAATGAGACTGGTTAAGATGGAAACAATGAGGGACTGAGATTACATGCCGAATATACGTGATTACATGACTGAATCTGAAAATGACACATGACTGAAATGGTTCTGTGAATGCATGACTGACATGAGAATGATGTGCTGCTGAAACTGAGCACGGAAAAGATAAATTCTAAGAAGATTATTACCTTAAGATGAGTCTGAGTTTGCGATGAAAAGGTGAGGATACTTGGTCTGCGTATCAGCTTCTACTTCCCAAGTAGCTCCCTCAACGGACTGATTCTGCCAAAGAACTTTGACTAGGGGAACTTCTTTGTTCCTTAGTCTATGAACTTGTCGATCAAGAATTTCGACTAGAATTTCCTTGTGGGAAAGACTATTTTGAACATCTACGCTCTCTAAGGGAACAACTACAACTGGGTCTCCAATACACTTTTTCATTTAGGAGATATGGAATACTAGGTGCACTGATGCTAAGTCTACAGGCAACTCAAGCTCATAAGCCACCCTTCCGAAATGACTCCAAATCCTTTAAGGACCAACATATCGGGGACTAAGCTTCCCATTCTTACCAAACCTCTTTACTCCTTTCATAGGAGAGATCTTCAAATACAAAAAATCATTAACCTCAAATTCAAGATCTTTCCTTTTCACATCTGAATATGATATCTGTCGGCTCTGGGCTGGCTTAAGTCTCTCCTCGATCAACTTAACTTTCTCTAAAGCATCAAACACCAAGTCAAGCCCTACTAGCGTGGTTTATCCTATTTCAAACCAACTAATTGGAAATCTACATCTCCTTCCATATAGATCCCTAAATAGAGCCATCTGAATAATGGAATGATCACTGTTATTATATACAAACTCAATCAAAAGCAAGTGGTCATTCCAACTGCCCTTAAAGTCAACTACACATGATCTCAACTTATCCTCAAGGGTCTGAATGGTCCTTTCTTCTTGACCATCTGTCTAAGGGTGGAAGGCTGTACTGAGGTTAACTTGGGTACCAAGACCCTTCTAAAAATATTTCCAAATGTGAGAGGTAAACTGAGTACCTCTGTCCAAAATAATGGATAATGAAACACCGTGCAACCTAAACAAATATCTGAGAGAGAGATTGGCACAGTCCTCGATAGAATAGGAAGTATGGACTGGCAAGAAATGAGCTGATTTGGTCATCTTGTCTATGATGACCCAAATAGAATTATACTGCTAACGAGTACGAGGCAAGCCTGTCACAAAGTCTATGTTTACTTCCTCCCACTTCTAAGTGGGAATATGAACTCCTGCATGAACCCACTAGGCTTCTGATGCTCAATCTTTACCTGCTGGCACGTGGGGAACTTAGCCACAGACTCTGTAATATCCCTATTCATCCAAATCCACCAATAGATTTCCCACAGATCATGGTACATCTTCATGGCCCGTGTTTGAATCGAGTAATGCACACCATGTGTTTCTGCAAGAATTCAATGCCTCAACTCATCAACACACAACACATACAATCTACCCTGGTAACACAACACACCATCTCCCCCTTGGGAGAAAACCTCTAATTTTTGATCTCTGACTGACTCCTTCAGCTTAACTAGACTAGGATCCCTATCTTGCTTTTCTTTCACTTCAATAACCAAAGAATATTCTGAACAATTCTAAACCCACACATTTCCCTTAGCTGACTCAATCAAACGAACACCTAATCTAGCAAGCTGATGAACTTCTTTAACTAACTTCTTCTTATCATCTTCTACGTGAGCAACACTACCCATAAACAATCTACTTAGGGCATCTGCTACTACATTGGCCTTGCTCAGATGGTACCAAACACTTATATCATAATCCTTCAATAATTCTAACTATCTTCTCTGACACAGATTCAAATCTTTCTGTGAAAACACATACCGCAAGCTTTTGAGATCTATGAACACATCGAGACATGCACCCCATACAAATAAAGCCTCCAAATCTTTAAGGAAAACACAACAACTGCTAACTCAGGATCATGAGTAGGGTAATTCTTCTCATGAGGCTTAATTTCTCTAGAGGCATAGGCCATAACCTTACCCTTTTGTATCAAAACATACCCCAAACCAACTCTAGAAGCATTATAGTAAATAATAAATCTATTTGAATCATCTGGTAATGTGAAAACTGGAGTTGTGGTGGTCGAATCTTCAACTCCTGAAAAATCTTCTCACAAGAATCTAACCACTAAAACTTAACTTTATTCTGAGTCAATATGGACATGGGGGATGCAATCGATGAGAATCCATCAACAAACCACCGATAATAGCCTGCCAAACCCAATAAACTCTTAATATCTGACGGAGAAATGGGTTTGGGCTAGTTTCTCATTGCCTTAGTATTTTGAGAATCCATTCTAATGCCATCACCAAAAATAATATGGCCAAGAAAAGCTACTGATCTTAGCCAAAATTTGCACTTACTGAATTTATCGAACAACTGATGGGCTCTAAGACACTTTAATACTATTTTGAGGTAGTTCACATGATCATTTTCATTACGAAAGTAGACAAGAATGTCATTAATGAAGACTATGATGAACATATCCAAGTACTGCTTGAACACTCAGTTCATCAAGTCTATAAAGGTTTTTGGGCATTGGTGAGACTGAAAGACATGGCTAGAAACTCGAAGTAACCATATCGAGTTCTGAAAGCTATTTTCAGAATACCACATTCTCTGAATCTGAGCTAATGATAGCCGGATCTGAGGTTTATCTTAGAGAAATAACTGGCACCCTGAAGTTGGTCAAATAAGCCATGAATTCTGGGAAGTGGATATTTGTTTTTGATTGTGACTTTGTTCAACTGACAATAGTAGATATACATCCTAAGAGAACTATCTTTCTTTCGCATAAATAGAACTGGTGCACCCCACGGGGAAGTAGTGGGCCTGATGAATCCCTTATCTAAGAGATCTTTCAATTATTTTTTCCATTCTTTGAGTTCGGCTGGAGCCATTATGTATTGAAAAATAGAGAAGGCTGAGTATCTAGAAAAAGGGTTATAGGCTGAATATCTGGAAGAAGGTCTATTCCGACGTCAATTTCTCTCTCAGGAGAAACTCTAGGAAGATATTTAGGGAACACATCTGGAAATTCACTTGCCACTAGAACTTACTCAATATTAGGAGTCTCACAACTAGAGTCTTTGACTCACACCAAAGGATAGACACACCCCTTGGATATCAATTTTCTCGCTCTAAGGTACGAAATAAGTTGACCACTAAGAGCTGTAGTACTACCCCTTCATTCAAAGACTGGTTTATTTGGAAACTAAAAATGAACTACTCTATTTCTACATTCAACTGAAGCATAGCATAAATGGAGCCAATCCATGTCGAGAATGGCATAAAAATCTTTCATCTCTAACTTTACAAGATCTGCTGAAGTAACTTTCTAAGACATAATTAGACAGTTCTTGTATACCTGTTGGGCTATGATAGACTTACCCATTGGGTTAGTGACTGAGAAAGGCTCTACTAAGATTTTGGGATTGACTCTGAAGTTGACTTCTATATAAGGAGTTACTTACGACAGAGAAGCTCCTGGATCTAATAAAGCATAAATATGTAAATAATAGATTTGCAACATACCAATAACCATATCAGGAGAACTCTTCTGATCCTGTCAGGACTAAAGTGCATAGAGCCTATTTGGGCGCTGCACACTGGTGGCACTAGAAGTGGCACCCTGCTGAGATGGACGACCGAACTGAACTGGGGGGTCGATTATGCTGACTCTATGAACCCACCTAAGGAAAATCCTTGATTCTATGTCCTGGCTTACCATACCCAAAACACATGTCACTACTGGCTCTACAAACACCCTGATGGTTTCTGCTATATTTCTAATAAAAATGATTTGTTCGGGCACTATTCACATTACCCTAAGATTTAGAGCCTGGCGCCCTATCCTTATTATCATTCCTAAATTTGGGAATCGGTGCACTAGCTGAAGATAAAGCTGGGACTAAAGATCTTGGGAAGAACTGAGGATGGTTACCACCTTTAGACTTTGGCTGAACAAAACTAAAACTACCTATTCTAGTTCTTCTTTGTTTTCTGCCCCTTAATCTATTGAGCATGGACCATCAACCTAGATAAGTCTATATCCTTAATCAGTATTATATTCCTACACTTCTTGACCATATTATCAGATACACCAGACACGAACTTACTCATCTTAGACTTGCTATCAGCTACCACATGAGAAGCATACCTAGCTAACAGAGTAAACTTGAGGGAATACTCTTTCACACTCATGTTACCCTTCTTCTAGTTGATGAAATCTACACTTTATCTTCTCTTAACTCCAATGGATAAAACCTATCTAAGAAAGCAGTAGCAAATTTCTCCCATTCTATAGGCCTTGCATCTATGCCTCTCTCTACCTTCCACTACTTAAACCATGTATGAACTACATCTTACAACTAATAGGTAGATAAATCAATACTCTTACTAGAGGTTATCCTCATAATGTTGGTTACCTTTTTAACCATGTCAAGGAATTTTTGTGGGTCCTCCTCAGACTTAAACCCTGAAAATTAAGGAGGGTTCATTCAGGTGAAGTCCTGAATTCTAGCTGCAGCAGTATTGGCCACTAAGTTAGCCTGAACAACAGTTGGTCAAACATTTTGAGCTACCATATAATGGACTAGGGTGGTGAAAGCTGCTCTGAATTCTGCGTGAGAAATATGCTCATTTAGAGGATCTTGTTGAATGGGCGGAGGTGTTGGCTGATTCCTAGTTCTTCTTCTATTAGTCTTTCTGGGAGGCATATTCTATAAATGGATTAGACAGAGAGTTTAACGTGAACTTATGCTCTCTCGCACGATATGATTACTGAAAAAGGGAAGTTTTCCTAAAATGCCTCATAGCCTCTTGCCCATAAGTGTTGTACACTACACACCCATGAAAGATACTCTACTTGGTGAAGCTTTCAGACTCCCTAGAACACTTTAGAACCTTAGGATTTGATACCAAGTTTCTAACACCCCAAGACTACACCCAAGGCATCACACGGTGCTTACGACCCCGAAGGACCATAAGCTAACCCATGAATGGCACTTGCTGTGAGCACTGAATAATATTTATGAAACATATATGGAAGTAAAACTAATAATTCCATAAGGCTCATAATACTAAATCAAAACTAAATACATCTTTAGAATAACTGCTAACTGATAATGTCGTAAAAGCCTCTAAACATCTGAAATAAAAGAGTAGATGGGACAGGCCCCAACTAACTCACAACTATTATCTAAAATAATTGAAATATAGAAATAATATAATGTCTAAATAAACATTACATCCTCGATGGATGAGGACTCACTACTGTAGCTATGATTGATAGATTAATCTGGTTAAGTACGGTTAGGAACCCAAGCATCCGATCCTATGATATGAGACATTATAACACAAAGAGAGAGTATGCATCAGTACTTTAAATATACTAGTATGATAGGTGAGGTTAAGATGATATGCATGGGCTCATGTATATGAGATGATAATAGACTGAATGAACATCATGAAGTAACTAGATGAAAGTATATACAATACTGTAACTACTAAACATACTGAACATATAATACTGTGCATATAGGTTTACACGTGTATCTTAGGTTATACTGAGATTGAGTACTAAATTGTGATGGCTAAGTAACTAATAACTGATAGCCATGGTCTTTTAGAACTAATTGAGTTCTTTACTGATTAGTGAGACTGAAACTGACTATAGGAGTGTTCATCTAACTGAGATACCCTAATTATAGAATGATTTGGGGTCCAACCTATGACACCAGTTGGAAGGGTGTTAGCACCTTTCCATAGGATACTAACAATCTTATGTCAACCCTAATCTATTAGGAAAACTCATGAAATATATATATAGTTGCGTTAAACCTAGTCTGGAGGAGGATGACTTACCCTACGCTGGCTATGTAGTTCTGTAACTCAGGAATTGCTACTAAGGGTCAAACCCTACATTGGAAGGAATGCCCCCATCTTTGGGTTCACTCAGTACTGAATCCTACTTCCAACTTAACCAACACTGATCACTACACTGTACTAAGCTTGACTGAACTCATGTTAATTCTGTTAACTGATCGAATGTGGCTATTCAGAATACTACAGGATAATTCTAGTATGAATGGAAACTAAGTAAGCAGCTATTTCGGGTATACAATACCCCCAGGTCTCGATAGCATAAATAAAGGAACCATGTCATAAGTTTAAAGCATTTTAATTAGGATATCATGCATAAATTATTCACATTGGCATTTTGTCAAACACTTGGTAGTATGGTTCTTTAACATGAGGAAAAACAACATGGGATAATCATGAATACAACATTAAATTCACCATTCATGGGTTACGACATGAGGAGTACATAAATCAACACACACTAGTTCATTTGCTTAAAATTCATAATCTTCTTGGTTTAAACCCATAAAATTAACATATTCATGAACACAATTCAATTTGAGAATATATATCATAATTTAAATCTTAAAAGGGGTTCTTCAAATCAACTCTAAGGGTGGAAGGAAACCCAAGGATGAACACCAAACATACCTAAGTAGTTGAATTCTTGAAGTTTCTTTGAAATTTTCTTGGGAATTAATCTAGAATCTTGAAGGCTAGGGTTTTCTATTTTAGATAGAATGTTCTTGATTTGAATAAATTAAATAAAATAATGACTAATTAGGCAATTAGGGCATTAATATTGTGTTTTGGACTAATTAGGGTCATGGAAAAAGACCCAACTTCCCCTGGAAGGATTTACACTTTTGTTACTAAAAATCCCAATTTCGGACATCACCGCGATACGGTGCCATCGTGGTGAGCCACTGGATTTTTGACTACATGTGTATCCCATGGGCAAGTGCAAAAATACACTTTGACACAATGTGCTGGGATCGCATTGCGTCTTTGGAAATTGGCGAGTGGGAATTGGCACTCCTTTGCGATGCGATACTTATCGTGGTGCTTCACTGGAAAATAAAAATTAGGAACTGGAACTTCACCGTGATATGGTACTATCACAGTGATTCACTGGAAACTACAAGTGCCATTCTTGGGGTCACCGCGATGCGGTGTTGCTCGTATTGAGCTATTGCTTTCACTAAAAGTACCATAACTTCTCACACGAGTAGAAAATTTGGGTGAAATTGGTATCATTGGAAAGATTATTTAATTTCCTACAATTTGGTGGGTCTTGAGCTGGAAAATTTTGAGTAGATAAAAAGTTATAGTTGTTTGAATTTGACTAAAGCAACATTCTTATCGAAAACTCAAGCGGTATAGGATATTTTGATTCGCCAAATAGATGGGAGTTACTTAGGACCTTAATATACATCAAACTAACTCATAAAGCTACCAAAGAACTATAATGTACTATGCGTGATCTTGAAATATGACTCTAGCATTGGTTTGGATTTTTGGGGTTACACCCATATAACTCATAGGTAGTTTAGGGCGGCAAAGCTGCACAACCCAGGTAAAGGTTTTAAGGGCATGCTAAACCTAGTCTCCTTTCACGTCATAGTTATATATATATATATATATATAATATAAATATATATATACATATATATAATTGTATACATTATGGATGGTTTTACTTGGCTTTGTAAACAATATTATTTTATCCTTATCCTAAGTACATGCTAGAGTTCAACCACTAACCCATCTTCGGGTGGATGTATACCCACACTATGTAGGTGTATGTGATTTATCACATCTTGGTTTATAACTTGGTTAAAGGTAAGGAATGGTTCCTCTTGCATCTTTGTTTTCTAACTTAGTTAGAGGTCGAAATGAAAGTGTTGGGGTGTAAATCATGCTTGGGATATGCGATGATCTTCTCATCTTGGTTTGTGTTTTTGTCCTCTATTTAGGTTTAGAGGATATATTGAGGTCTGTTAGTGTGTTATATCATGCTTGTTCAGTGGGTGAGACTGAAACACCCTAGGAATAGGACCCTTGCAAAATTTCTCAAGTTTTAGACTTTTTTGACTTGGTACGACTCAAGGGTACCAATCTTACCCTTGAATATGACTCATAGGATGTCTTAAGGGTTGAATCATACCCTAGGAAACATGGTTGTCTTGGCTACTACCCAAGATATGACTCACTATGATACGAGTCGTATAGGAGCATATGAGTGATGTAGGGTAAGTCATATGGTGCATAATTGTAATGGTCATATGGATTGCCCTAGGTATGACTGGTGGGTATAATTGAGGGTGTCACTTATACCCTTAGGTACGAGTTAGGGAGGTGAAGTCATATAGAAACCAATATGTAAGGTCATGGCAATGTTTGGGTATGAGTTGGGGTACCACTCATACACTAAGATACAGATGGTAAGGGGAGTTTTACCCTTGGACGTGACTTATTTTAATTTTTAAGTCATGGGTATTTTGTAAATTTCCTAATCCTAAAAACCTTATGTCCTCACGTTATATATCCCTTGGTAGCCTTCCATAACACTTGTTAAAAGATTAAAACACTCCAAATACTCTCTTAAGCTTACTCTTCAAGATTGGAGGCTAGGGTTTCTTAGTGTGTTCTTCAAAGGGCTCAAAGGTCAAGATTTCTTCCATGAATCTTCATGTATAAGGCATGTTCTCTTCCCTCATTTTTAATTTTACTTAAAGGCATGATTTATATGAATGTTTTCTTGGTTTTACTATGACATGATTTTGTCTTGACAATATGATTTGGGGATTTTGATGTTAAATGGGTGGTTATGGTTTCCCATGGTTTTAATCATTATTTTATATGCATTAATGGTAGTTTTGGATAATTGGATTGCATGGGAATGTTTTAATAGAAATTGGAATAGGTTTTGATCGTATTATGCCCCCAATGTGTTTGACAAAATGCTTATAAAGATATGTTGATTGCATTGACTTATTTTAATGGAACTCTTGCATATTTTAAAACTTGGTAAAGGAATTATGCATAGTTTAAATATCTTGGAATGGTAAATGGCTAATAGGTTATGGTTTTCGGGAACACAAAAGTCTCCCAATTAGTTTAATATGGTAAATGAAAGGGCACTTGAAAGTCCACTTAAACCTATAAATGGTTGGCTATGGATGATAATTACAAGTAAAGGTTGGAATATCGGTACCAATATCAATGGCCTTGGTTAATAAATGGATAATGATTTGGTTATTTGGAAATTGGTTTTAATTGGGCAATAATGGCAAGAGATGTAGCTAAGCCATTGGAGGTGGAGGTCCCGGGGGGACCAAAATTTAAAACTCATATTTGTCGATATGAGGTTGGTCTTGGTGACCATGTGCGTGATGTCATACCTTATTTCGGGGATGTACTATTCATCCCATGGGATATTTCCCTGGTTGTACTGCTACACACACTGGGGCCCTTTCAGCAGGGGGAGCTAAACCCATATAGCCCGTGGATAGTTTAGAACGACAAAGCTACACAACGCAGGTAAAGGTTTTAAAGGCATGCTAAACCCAGTCCCCTTTACCGACATAGTTATTTATATATATATGTTTGTATGCCTTACGATTGGTTTTACTTGCCTTTGTAAATGACATTATTTTATCCTTATCCGGAGTACATGCTAGTGTTCACCCACTAATTCGTCTTTGGGTGGTTGTACACCCACGTTATGCAGGAACTAACCATTCTATTCCTCTTACTTAGTGATTAGATTCGGGTTCAGTCAATGTTGGATTGTAGTGGTGAGCTTCCATAGTTCGGGAGAAATCTATTTTATGTCATAGTTTACCTTACATATTTCTTGTCTTTCATAGACTGTGGTTTTAGGCTATGGTCGGGGGTATGTCTCGACTAGGTACTCTTTGGTTGGTCTAGAGGCTTTGTATGGACAACTATAGACTTGGGTATGGTATGGGTTTCTTATGTTTCACATGTGTATACTTACATTGGCTTATTATCTTGGTATTGATTTATGGCTTCCATATTAGTTTGGTTGGATATTGGGTGGTTTGACTTGATTGGGTTGGTCTCAGTTATAGACTTATCTCAAAGTCACCACATGGTTGGACATATTATCTTGTTTTATGTTCGGGAATTAGATGACTCAAGGTATGTGTTGGTGGTTGGGTTGGGTAATGGGGGGTGTTTTTTGTCCTGCTTGGACATGGGATTTCCACTTACGACAAGGCCCTGGTTCGGGTCATGCAAATTAGCCTAGTGTGAAGAGTGCTTTTGAGGTGAAAAATGTTCATAGGAAACACTTGGAGAAAAGTTGAGTAAAGAGCTTTTGTTTCCACCAAATTTTTGGTATTCGATCCTTCAAGGGTCAACTTTGAACGTGTATTACTTCTGGAATATATGTAATTTTAGAGCTCAAGACCTACCAAATTATAGATAAATGTATCCTATTTACAATGCATCCAATTTACCCTTAATCTAATACCCGAGTAACAAGTTATGAGCATTTTCTTGAGGAACCAGTGAGGATCCGCGACTTCAGCGTGGCACAGACCTTGTGCACCTAGATTTTCAACATGGCACGGACCTTGTTCAAGCAAGCTAAAAACTACATTTCTCTTTAATTTTTTAGGGTAAACAAGTCATTTACATCATAAACTATCCTATGACTGATATAAATATGATTTTATTATCCCATAACCCCAAATAAATCAAATACACGATCCCTTTCCTCCCAAATCCTCAAGAACACCAAGAAAGAGTTTCTTCCAAGAAGTCACCTCCCAAGGCTAAAAATTCAAGGTACCTTTCAAAACGTCATGAAAATAAGGTATGTAGGTATTTAATGAGGATCTCCTTTCATTCTTATGCCTAAACTTACAATTTCTAATCATGAATTTTATGAATTCCATAAACTAGGGTTTTATCCAATTACTACCCCCAAACATGTTTTACATGATATTAGTCAAGATTTTAAGCATATGATCAGTAAGTTCGAACTTTGGCTAAGGTCAGTAGCTTTCCTTGGCCATATCATTCCGGTCAGTAGCTTTGGAGTTGCTAAAATACTACGACATGATTGTCCTGTATCATTCGGGCAAGCCTAATGTAGTGGCTGATGCTCTCAGCGGAATGTCTATGCGTAATGTTGCCCATGTTGAGGAAAGTAAGAAGAAGTTATCTCAGAAGTTCATCAACTAGCCCAACTAGGTGTCCGCTTAGTCGATTCAACAGAAAGTAGTGTGTGGGTACAGAGTAGCTCAGAATTATCCCTAGTTTCTAAAGTGAAGGAAAAGCAGGATAGGGATCCTAGTCTAGTCAAGTTGAAGGAATCAGTCAGATATCAGAAAGTAGAGGTTTTATCACAAGGGGGAGATGGTATTTTGTGTTGTTAGGGCCTTCTGTGTGTTCCAGGTCTAGATAACTTGAGGCAGTAAATTCTTGTAGAAGCACATGGTGTGCGCTACTCTATTTATCCAAGGGCCACTAAGATGTACCATGACTTAGGGGAGATCTATTAGTGTAGTGGGATGAAGAGAGATATTGCAAAGTCTATGGCTAAGTGCTTGATATATCAGCAACTTAAAGTTGAACATCAGAAGCCTGGTGGGTCCATGCACGAGTTCAATATTACCACCTGGAAATGGGAAGAAGTGAACATGGACTTTGTGATGGGTTTACCTCGTACTCATCGTCATCATGATTCATTTTGGGTCATTATAGACTGAATGGCCAAATCAACCCATTTTCTACCACTCCATACCTCTTACTCAGCTGACGATTATGCCAAACTTCATATCAGGGAGTTGGTCAGATTGCACGGTTTTTTGTTATCCATCATCTCAGATAAAGATACCCAGTTCACCTATCATTTTTGGAAAGCCTTCCAAAAGGGTCTTGTACTCGAGTTTACCTCTGTACAACCTTTCACCCTCAGATAGATAGTCAAGTAAAAAGCACCATTCAGACTTTAAAGAATATGATGTGAGCGTGTGCGATAGACTTTAAAGATAGTTGGGATAACCACTTGCCTTTGACTGAGTTCGCCTACAACAACATCTATCATTCCAGTATTTAGATGGCTCTGTTTGAGATGCTTTATAGGAGGAGGTGTAGATCACCTATTGGTTGATTTGAAGTGGGTGAGGCCACAGTGATAGGGCCTGACTCGGTATTTGATACCTCAAAGAAAGTTCAGTTGATCATGGAAAGTCTTAAGACAGCTCAGAACCGACAGAAATTATACGCAGATGTGCGTAGAAAGGATTTTGAGTTTGAGATTGGTGACTATGTTTACTTGAAAATCTCTCCTATGAAAAGAGTGAAGCATTTTGGCAAGAAGGGGAACCTCAGTCCTCGATATGTCGGTCCTTACCGAATTGTCAGCTATTTCAGAAAGGTATCTTACGAGCTTGAGTTGCCTTTAGATCTATCTTCAGTCCATTTAGTATTTCATGTCTCCTTGCTAAAGAAATGTATAGGTGACCTATCAGTTGTAGTCCTCATAGAGGACGTAGATGTTTAGAATAGCCTCTCTTACGAAGAGATTTTAGTCAAAATCCTTGACTATCAGATTCGCAGACTGAGGAACAAAGAAGTCCCTCTAGTCAAAGTTCTTTGACGGAATCAGTTAGTTGAGAGACCAAGTATCCTCACGTCTTCTCTGCAAACTCAGATTCAGGTCAAGGTAATAGTTCTCCTTAAGCTTATTCAGTTTTATGCTCGGATTTTTCATTATGAATTGGTATCAGTTACCATTGCATATTCAGTCGTATGTTTATGAGGCAGTTCACTCATGTACTCATGCACCAAATATGCATATTTAGTATGAAATTTAGTATATTAGTAATGTTAGTCAAATAATCATGTGTCAGATATTTGTGTCCAGTAAGTAAGTTCAGTCTACCAGTATTCTCAGCTTTGCCAGTCTCATTCGAGGATGAATGTTCCCAAGGGGGAGATAATGTAAGACCCTGCAAAAAAAAAAGTTCTAGCTTAAATTAGTCCGTTAAACTTGTTAGGGGTCCTAAACTTAGAATATATTAACTAAGCATACTTAGTGCCATTTTAGCCTTCAAAAGTTGGTAATCTTATTTCATGACCTTTACATCCTTTAAATAGTGATATTTGAATTAATTCATGATCAGGAATATCAGTAGAGGTTCCTGGACAAGTTTTGGATTTTTTGGAACTCGTTTAGACCATGTTTAAGTGCCCAAAATAGTGGGTCGATGCGATCTTGATACGTTGTGTTGATCATCGCATTGGTAAGATAGTTTTCCCTGGCTTCATTGCATATTCCAGTGAATCAACGCGAACTCGATGTGGTACCATGGCTATCGCGTCGGCCTGCGCATCGATAACATAGTTTACAGGCATTAAAAGGCCGCATCCTCAGGGTTAGTTAGGTCTTTTCCCCATGCCCTTCATCTCCAAAATCTAAAATTAAACCCTTTGAAGAGCTATTAATTCATTCTTTCACAAATTGTTCAAGAATAAGAACCCAAGTTCAAATTTCAAATCCAGAACTCAAGAACTCACCATTAAGTTTCAAAAAATCATCAACTAAGGTATGTGAAGTGTTCATCCAAGGGTCCCTTCCACCTTTGGATTCCAAGACACTATTTTCAAAACTTTAAGTATATGAATTTCATGAATTCCATGTTGGGTTTGATAATATTCATATTTATAATGATGAATTGGATTTCAAATCCATGTTTTATAATAAGTTTTATGTGGGATTAAATGATCTCTGTGTGTTACTATGTGAAATCATGCTAAAGCCTTCAAATTGTTAATTTGGTATTTGAATTTGTGTGCTCACTTATTGATTTGTATTATATGCATATTTTATGCCCTTCAAGTGATGGATAAATGAAACATGTGAGTTAAATAGTGAAATTATATCATGTTAGCATGTATCAAGTTCATGCCATACAAGTGTTTGTTAAAAAGCCTCAATGAATGAATGAATGATGATCAAGGTAAGCTTACATGTTTTAAGTTTGTGCCATGTCTCTTAATTTATGCTATTGAGTCCTGGGGGCATTTAATACCCGATAATTTAGGTGATTATCTAGAGTCTTGGTTAGTCATAGAACAGTGTTAGTCACGTCACGAATAGTAGCACTCTCAGTCAGTTACAAAAACTCAGGAAATCTCAATAGTGCTCATAACTCAGTCAAAGTACTCAGTTCAGACCTTAGTAGATTCAGTCAGTTAACATAATTCAGTAGTATTCCGTCAGTCCATGAAACACAACAAATTTAGTCCAGTTCAATCAGACAGTAAGATCAGTAATAGTTCATCCAGCATAGTATAGACTAGAAATTAGTTCAGTGTCTATTCAGTTGGGAGTAGGATTCAACATCCAGTGAACCCAGGGATGGGGCATTCCTTCCAGTGGAAGGTTTGGCCCTTAGTAGCAATCCCTGTGTTACAGAACTACGTAGCCAGCGTAGGTTGAGATATCTTCTTGCTAGATATTATGAGGATTGATATATTTCATTTAAGTTATCCTGCCAGTGAGGGTTGACGGAAGAGCTTTCTGTCAGAGAGGGATAAATCACAGCTTGTCTCTACCTATGGCACGGTATTGACACCCTTCCAACTGAGGTTATAGGTTGGACCCCAATCAATTCAGAGAGGGACATGTCGGTTAGATGATTACTTCCCACAGTCTCAATCTCAGAATAGAACTCAGTTCAGTTCTATAGATTCAGGACTATCAGGTATAGTCACTCAACTTAGTACGAAACTCAATATAGTTCCAAAAAATTAGGATTGTTAGATACAGTCATTCAGTTATCAAAAATATAATATCCATAAACTCAGACATTGGTAAATCAGTATTTAGATTCAATACTCAGTATTATCACGATCTTAGTTATAGTATACGTATTCATACATGCATTTTTATTCATTCATACTTATGTTATTCAGTTATTATTGTTTATGCATATTAACCCATGCATTTTAACCTACCTCACTGAGCAACCAGTACATTCAAAGTACTGATGCGTGCTTTATGATGTCTTATATCATAGGTTCAGACGAATGGGCTCTAGAGCGCCCTTAGTAGTTAAGATTTAATTAGCACAGTGGTGAGTCCTAATAGTTTGAGGACATAGTTGTTTTTAGTATTTCAGTACTATATTTAGTATTTGGAGTTAGTTAGGGACTTGTCCCATCAACTCCACAGTTCAGACAGTTTAGAGGCTTTCCAGATTAGAGTATTTTTAGACTGTTGTTCAGTATTGATTCTCAATTTTGGGTATTATGATACCTTATTCAGCATTTTTTAGTATTATATAGCATTGAACCTTATGGCAAACTTTCACCTATTTTTGCATATTTATAGTAATATTATTCAGTTGTTACAGCAGGTACCAGTCATGGGTTAGCTTGTGGTCCTTTAGGATTATGAGCACCGTATAGCGTCCGGGGTACAGACTCAGGGAATTACAAAAGTGGGGATAGTGTTTATCTAAATTTAGTAAATTATGTATCCATGGAGCTAGAAAGGTGTTGTGTAGTTTGTTTAATAGCACTTTGAGAGATATTTCTCAGTTAAGGAAGACTTAGAGTATGTTAATGCTTTAGTTGGGATAAAGATTAGGCAGTGTCCACAGTGGTATAGGAGTTTGGTAAGGCTTAGTATGTTCATAAAATGTCTTGTGGATTAGTGTTTCATGATTCCTATCTAGTAGTACTAAGTTAGTATAGTTCATTAAAAAATTTGGATATCCATGTTAAGTGTTAGAATCTAAGTTTGAATTGTGAATAATTAAGCTAATAGAAAGAACAGTTTGAAATTCTAGATGGTGTGAACTTGGGGTATGGTGTTACTCCCAAAGATTCTAAGTTAGTCATTATTTAAGTTATTATATGATGACTATTGGGGGTATAGAAAGTTAAGAGTTCTATCTTAGAAAAAAGTACTAGTAGCGGGTTTTACACTTTAAGATATAGTCTTTTAGGGTGAATTTATTATTTATGTGTATTGTTATATCTCAGACTCTAGAGTAGAGTGGATAAAATTCAGTTTAGAGCTTACTAAAGAGATCTGCAGACTTAGAATGATGGCTTAAACCTACCGGGGAGATGATAGAACAAGGAATAATGTCAAGTTTTCATATTCCAATAGTGATTCTAGTGGGTTCTAGATCAATAGCAGGAGAGGAAGATACCCTACTCATTCTTATCTTAGTATAATATTTTGTACTTTAGTCATCACGACATCTACTCATGCCTTACAAGTCATGTCTTTGATTATAACTCATATTCATGCACTTAATTTAGAATTATGTATGCTCCTAGTTCCTAGTATAAGGAGTGTCGGTTCACTTAGAAGTACATATCATATTCCATGAATTTATGAACCCCAAAACTCAGGTGATGCAGATCATGACTCATGCACTCATGTTTTACAGTATGCTTAGCTCCCCGAACTCATGGTGCACCCTTAATGACTAGTGAAAATTTGTATTATGTCATGTATGTCCTCAGATTGGGTCTCTTTAAAGAATATATTTCTTCGATACTCTATTCCCCAGGCATCAGTTAAGTGTTAATGTTATGCATAGTATTCTTTCATGCTTCAGGATCTCATGTTCTAACCTTTTAGTGATCTCTCCTTATGTAAAAATAGTGGTGATGGAAATAGAGAACATTGGTTTAGATGGGAGAGAGTAAATGTTCCTTATTTGGGAAGGATTTTTGTATGCTATTTTTATCTAAGGCTATAAATGTGAAGAAAGATTGAGGCCAAGCTTTGGTATATGTCATAGTTAGCTAAAAATTCTAGGTGTGTCTTTTTCGGCTTAGTGCATGAAAGTTGTTATTGATAGAGGTATTACAGAATATGGAAAATTTCCTAGGTGGGTTGTTCGCCTAGAACTTCATATGCGGTTATACTGATAGGCTTGAATGTCATGTTGGTATATAGGTGGATAAATGCATTGTGTGATAGTTAATTCCTAGTAAGAGGTTACAGTTAGTTGCTGAAGTGGTAACAAGTTATTAATGCCCATATGAAAATTAGAAGTGGCATCAAATGAAGGGTAGTATTTAAAAGGAAAAGCATAGTTAAGGGAGTATTTGAGAGGTCTGGATAAGCTTGAAGTTAGCAGTTGTATTGCCTAAGGCATAGTAATTCTATCCTAGCTTATGTTTTATATGCCTATATTCCATGTTATAGAGTTGTAGCCCATGTTGTGATTCATTATTCATATATCTAATTCTGATCATGCCTAAAATTCTTTTCTCCCCAATGTTCTTATAAATTCTTAAAAAAGTGTTGAAGAAATACTCCAGTTGAGTATAAAATTTCGTTATGAGTCAGTCTGTATAGCAGTAATTTAGTTTAGCAATCAGACTGATAAGTTCCTATAGTTTTCCATCATTTTATTTAGTCTTACTATTTGAAGTTTCATGAGTATGGCTGTTCCATGAAGTAATTTATTCACATCCATGCAAATTATGAATTCAATTCAGTACATGCATCATGTCTCCGATTCAGATCAGTTCATAAGTGTTCAGTGCTTGATCTCAATTTTCTTAGTATTCCAGCTCAGCCATTGTAGTACCCCACAAGCTCCTTGATAAGTTTCTATTCGTCACTTGATTAAAGGCTCTAAAGAAATTTTGTCAAACCTTATATAAGTATCAAGACCATTCACTGTGACATCCTTAAAATTTTAAGAACTTTAATTTTTGTCTTCCTATGTACGAAACATCAAATTTTGACTTAAAATGTGTGCAGGTATGTCAATAGGGTGTCTTGGAAGAGTTTCAAAAATTTTGGATAAGGTTCGGGGCTATTTTTGGATTCTAAGGCAGTGAGCATCCATGATAACACCATGTCATAGAGGCTACTCTTTGCGATAAGCGGCATGGCATGAAGGTTTGCCTCCGTGATAGGCAGCGTACCACGCTGAGGTGTAAAATTTTGTCCAATTTCGATTTTCTCACTAGGGTAAGGGACTTTTGATATTTTACCCCTTGCATGACCTTAGTCACATTATGTCATAATTCGTTCTTACATAATGTGCTTGGTGATGCCATGAAGCCCTTTTTTTATTCCTATATGTGTTTTTTTGAGGGTGAATTCCTAATGTGAAGTTACATACTTTAGTCCATATCCCTATAGCTTCAATAAGTTCCAATCCATCATTTGAGGACGAATGATTCTAAGATATAACACCCCATATTTTTTTGGGCTAGAATTCGAACCATCGTTCCAACGTGTATAAACTATAATTCTATGATTTGTATATAAATGTATGTGAAATGATCATTAGCCTAGTGTGAAAGTGATTTTGAGGTTAAAAATGTTCATAGGAAACACTTAGAGCAAAGTTGAGTTAAGAGATTTTGATTCGACTAAATTTTTGGTATTCGATCCTACAAGGGTCAACTTTGAACATGTATAACTTCTAAAATATGTGTAATTTTGGATCTCAACACCTACCAAATTATATATAAATGTGTATTGTTTCCAACACATTCGATTTTGCCTTAATTTGATACTCAAGCAAAAAGTTAAGAGCATTTTCATGAGGAACCAGTGGGGTCCGCAATTTCAGCATGACACGGACCTTCTGCACCTTGATTTATAGCGAGGCACAGACCTTGTTCAGAAATGCTAAAACCCGCATTTCTCTTCAGTTTATTTGAGGTTAAACAAGTCATTTATATCCCAAACTATCCTATGACTGATATAAACATAATTTTTTCATCCCATAACCTCAAATACATCAAATACATAATCCCTTTCCTCTCAAATCCTCAAGAACACCAAGCAAGGGTTTCTTCCAAAAATTCACCTCCCAAGGCTCCAAATCCAAGTTCCCTTTCAAGAAGTCATGATAATCAGGTATTGGAGTATTCAATGAGGATCTCCTTTCATCCTCATGCCCAAAATTATGATTTTTATTCATAAATTTTATGAATTCAATAAACTAGGGTTTTATCTAATTGTTACACTAAGCATGTTTTACATGATATTAGTCAAGATTTCAAGTATATGATCAAGTTATATGAGTTTTCTAAATTCTCAAGTTTAATTCCGTTTTGATTTAGTGTTCCATTAAAAGCATAAATTCCATGATTTCTCCTTGTAATTCTTGAATTCTACCATGAAAGTCTTTCCTCATAAATTCAAGCATACGTCTGTACTCTAATCATGATAATGCGTTACATTATTGAAATTGTTGTATTCTTGAGTTTAAGTCATGAAATTCCTTATCATGTCATTAGTTTGAAATTTTCATAGTTAACTGTATCTTTAATGTTGGTGGATTATGAGCACCCGATACCTAGATAGTCATGTATGTTTCAGACTTTCAAGATTTCAAGTTATTCAGATTGTCTTTGTATATGAAATTTATAAGATTTCTTTAATGAGCACTCATATATCATGCTCAATACATTAGATACCATGTTAATGATTATTTGAGATTATACATGTACTGTTATTTTCAGAATACCATATTTGAGCAAATCAGTTATCACCCTAAGCTTTCCTACTAGCTTAGGGTAAGACCTTTAGTAACCAGTCCCTATGTTCCAGAACTACATAGCCAATATAGGTTATGAGAGGTCTTCCTGCTAGCTTAGCATTGATACTCTTCTAGGGGAACCTGCCAGTTTAGGGTGACACCCCGTCTTTTGGGACATTAGCTTTATGGATCCACACCATCAGTGTCAGTACCAATGGCAAGGTATTGACACCCTTCCAACTAGGATTACTGGTTAGACCCTGATTATCTTAGATTGAGACATGTTGGTTAAATGTTCGCTCCCACAGTCTTAGTTCAGTATTCATACCACACAAACTTTGGTTTACATGACCACATGTTCAGTTATTCAGTTATTTAGTTTTACATATTATTCACTACATTGTTTACTTGATCTTGCATTCATTTTATATATTTACGCATTCATGCTCATTATTCATACATGATCCTCAATATGATTCTTTAGCCTATTCAACTTTATCTTGATATTTATATATGGTACTCATGTTTCTACCACTTTTCAGCTTACAGAAATATTTTTAACTCATGATATAGAAATTGTCATAATTCTTACAGCTTTTATATTCAACCATCATTTAAATGCATATTTCAGCAAACAACGTATGTCCTCAGTTTTAAAGCATGGATTAAGTATTTCTATGATTTTGCGCATGTATTAGAAACTCAGTACATTCCAAAGTACTGACCTCATAGATGATTTTGTGGCTATATTCCTTCATAATATAGGTACCAGAGGTAGTACACATATCAGGATCAGATAATTCATAGTGTTCAGTCGGCAGGTGATGAGTACTCTTATTTTGAGAAATCAAGTCAGTTGTAGTTCTTGTATTGTATTTTTTTCTTATTCATATATACAGATTTTGTATAGTTGGAGGCATTTTTGAGGTGCCTATAGTTTGTATAGTAGAGGCTTCATAAATGATCAGTCAACATCAGTATTTGTAATTTAAGTTCCTCTCTCTCTCAGATAGCAGTGTTGTAAACTTTGATCAGTTATGTATTGAAACATCTTATCTCATGTTGATTATACTTCCACTAAGTTATATATATATATATATATATATCAGTAGCTCAAGTATCATGCTAGTACATGGGTTAGCTTGGGATCACCTGTGGTTCTACGCACCATCTTACGAATAGAGGTAGCCTCAGGTCATGACGATAAGGTAGATTTGAGTTGAAATAGAACATGGTGCAAATTTTTCATAGAAGTGGGTAGTTTACCAGTTTGTCACATGAGGATCCACAGGTTCACTTGCAGAATTTTTTGGATATCAATGACATATTCATACCCACGGGGTTTTCCATTGATTATATGATGGTTACACTCTTCCCCTTCTCACTTTTGTGGAAACCAAAGAAGTGGTTGAATACTGAACCAGCAGGTTATATCATAACGTAGGATGAATTTGCCCGAAAATTCCTTATCTATTTCTTCCTATCTAGCAAAACTGGAAAATTATGCAGTGAGATTTTAAGCTTTAAGCAGAAGTCAAATGAGAACCAGTATCATGTTTGAGAAAGATTTAAGCATCTTATTTGGGACTGTCCACACCACTAATAGTCTAATGAGGTGTTAGCTCACACCTTTGTTGAAGCCCTTGACCATAATGCAAAAAATTTTCTATATTTAACTGTGGTGGTCAAGTACTAGAGAACACCTATGATGAGCTCTATACATTATTTAACTGCATTTCTTATGAAAATCCTAATTGGCATCATGACATGTACATAAGCTTAGAAAAAAAAGTTGAGGGCATGATTTAAGTGGATAGTATCACAGCCTTAGTCGCCCAATTGTCAACTATGCAGAATCTGATGATGAAACAATTTAGCAAATTGGGTATGAACTAATATCCGGATCAAGTGAATGCAGTGCAACAGATACCAAGTTAGTGTTATTTTTAGCTATAGTGGACACTATAAAGACTTCTGTGGTGTAAATCCAAAATCGGTGAAATTTGTAGGCAATGCAGATAAGCCAACTTATGAAATGCCTACAACTAAAAGTGGCAGACTCAACCTAATTATGCATGGGCCAGTAATAAAAACCAATAGTTCTAGCAACATCACAACACACAGGCCAGTAACATTAAGAAAACTTTGAAGAAGATCCTGGCCAAGCAAGAAGTAAAGGCTGCTTAAATAAAAAATCAACAAGTAGCTCAAAAGAAGTTAGAGAAGCAATTAAGGCAACTAGCTCAAGTGCATAATACCAGGACACAAGGTGTAATACGAAGTGATACATAGCATTTGAAACAAGTCACGATAATCAGTTGAGGAGTGATAAAGAGCTTAATGATAGACCTCCCAACAAAAATAAGGAGGTACAGGTAGAGTTGGCTCCACAACAAATTGCAATCAAAGATGCTGAAAATTTAGGGAACTTTGAGCACCCAAAAGCAAAGGCTACTGGGCAAGTGAATAAAAGACCACTACCACCATTCCCACAGAGGCTTAAGAAGGCCAATGAGGATACGTTCTTCAAAAAGTTCTTTGACACGTTTAGGGAACTTCATATTAAAATTCCTCTTTTAGATGTTTTATAGGGTATGCCTAAGTACATACCTAGTACTTAAAGCATGTGGTGACTAACAATATTAATCTGTAGGCTATTGAGATGATGTCACTTATTGAGAAGTGTAGTTTAGTGATAATGAGGAAGATGCACAAAAAGCTAAATAAGGCACTGTTTGGGAGGAAACCTAAGTTAATTAGGTATAATTTTAGTATTTTACTCATTGTTTATGTATTTTTTATTTTTCTTAAGTCACAGGTTGATGGGAAGTCTGAGTACCGGAGACTCGAGCTAAGAATTATGGCAAAGACTGGGTGTAGGCTCCACCTAACCTCACCAATGATAAAAGATGCCACATCTTGGTATAGAGGCCTTAGCGAGTATTTCTATCTTTAATTTTTAGTGTAATTTAGGGACAAAGTATGTTTTTAAGTGTGGGGTGAGGAAAATTTCCATGGTTTCGGGAAAAGTGATGTTGTAGGGTCTTTTTTTTATTTGTTTTATAATTTTTGCTTATATTTGAAAAAAAATACAAAAATATTTTCTTTTTAGTTTTTAGTTGTTGGTGTTAGTTTAGTAGGTGCACACTTCACCCACCCCATGGTTGTTCTTTTTGGATCTTTTCCATAGGGGCACCCTTTGAACCCGGTATCCCTTTTTCTTTTATAGAACTAAATTTATTTATTTTTGTTAGGAATAAGTGAGATATTCTTGCTATATGCTATGTATGATTGCATGATGCATGCTTTTTTTGTTGTGAAAGCTTGTTGATTGTGTTGAATTACTACATTTGAGACTCCTAGGCTCTTGTTTATGAGTCTTGTGCATTGTTGGCTTAATTTTAAATTTATGTTATTGTTTGGTTGAGAGTCTATAATGATCCTACATGAATTGAGCATGTCTTATGTATGAGTGAGTTTTTTATGTATTTCTTATTGAATATTGATGTCCAGAACTTGCATGGTGTGTGTGCAAAGCGAAATAAAGAATGTGGGTTTAGGAGATAATGTAGGCATTTCCTTGATAGCCATGTTTTATCCCCTTTCTTTGATCTACCCTTGTGAATAATCCTAGTTATCCCTATTGAGCCTTTAGCCTATATTATTTGGTAGCCTCATATGTTCCATGTTCCCCTTCTTTGTTGACCTTAAATTGATCCAAAGCTCCAAAATACTTTAGTTGAAAACTAATTTTGTCAAGAAGTAATAAAATAAGTACGGAAAAGGTGAAAGTGAAGCCTCCAAAAAGTAGCTGCTAGTGTTAAAAAAGTGATGTGCGGTGGTTGGGAGTTTTGTAATTAAAAAGGGAGAAATTGTGCTTGAATTTGATCATAGTTGATAAAGAATACTCCCTCCATAATATATGTAATCTAGCTTAATGATATAGGTAAATAAAAGAGATTGGAAAGGAAGTGGTGGTAAAAGTTGTATGTGTGATGTATTAAGTGCTTAGGGTAGATAGTCTCTTTTCCAAGCAAAAATTGTTCCTACCTTTTCCTTACCCTATATTACAACCCAAAAATTCCTATTTGATCCTATGTCGTAACATTTTTACATTATTGCAGTACTACACTAAGGGCAAGCCTATGGCTCATCTTGTGTAACTTTTGAATTCTTTGTGAGGGTAAGCATAATTCTATTCTTGTACCCCTTATTGTGATAATTTCATCTTCAAGAGTGAATATGAATACCTCTCTTTTTATGAGGGAACATGTATCATGTTAGTTAGGTGATTTGTATAATCTCTTTGATTAAGCGACATGTATGAGTTTTCCAACTTGCTGAGTCAATTCTGGAGGCTAGGATGTTTTAGAGTAGTGTTCTTAAGCTTTCAATTTTAGGTAACATGCTTAGTATAATACTTGCTAATTGTGTAGTCATTGTAGTGCTAGCTTGAATTACTTGATCGTAGTAGTTGTATTTGAGTCTTTTCTTGATATGATGCTTAATGTAAAGTGTTGTTTAAGGATTACCAAGCCTTTAGTGTGGTTTGATGTTCTTAGGTGGATTTATGCACCTAAGTGTTGTTATCTACGCTTACTTAGTATAATTTTGAGGACATATCTTGTGCTTAATGAACTAATCCTTTTATAAATGATCATATAAGTGTTTATTTATGTGTTTTTAGTGTTTAAGGTGTGTTCATAATGTGTTTCGAGTGAAAAATTTAAGTTAAAGTTCAAATGCGAAAATTATTACTCATAGCTTGCGCTAGGTTCCTTTCTAGTTCATCATATTGGAATCTATATTGTTTTGAGATCGAATTAGTGGTATGTATCATAATAGGAATCTTGGTGAGTTAATCAAGATTATGTATGGATGATATAAAATCTTGAATTGAAGAGAAAACATAACCACAAATCTTGGACTTGAAGGACAAATGTAATGTACTATGCTTGAGGAAATCTAGAATTTTTGGACACATTGACATTCTATGTTGCCTATATGTAATACCCCATGTTTGGAAGTCTCTATGCATCATACGACTCACTCTCTTCAGTCATACGTACAATATATGAGAAGTATGTTGTAGTCTATCCAAGACAGTGTGGTATGGCGGATATTCTATTATAGGTATAACTTGAACCTTAGAGTTATAAGCTCACCATACGAGTCGTATAAAGGAAAGTCATAAGTTTATCAGTGTAGGCTGTTTAAGATTATATCCAAGATACAAGTAGGAGATTATAAGTTGTGAAGAGATGATACTAGTCGTATGTTACCACTCATATAATGATCAGTATATACCATCCTTGATTCTTCCAATCTTACAAGATATAGACTTAGTCGTACCCTCACCGTACGAGTAGTATGTTTGACTCATAAAGATTGGTGGGCAATTTCTGTAAAGTTTAGTTAAAGGGATTTTTGTTCTTTTCCCCTTTTATAACTCTAATACATGACCAATAACCCTCAAAGAGGAGTTATTTTCCTCTTCTTTCCAATAGATTAACAACAGTTACCTCCTCCTATCTTTAAGAACATCAAGATTAGGGTTCCTTAAAATAATTCATCCTTTAAGTCTCAAGGTTCAAACTCTCTTTACAAGTCATGAAAATTTTGGTATGTGGGGTTTGTAAACAAGGTTATTCTTTTATCCTTATGCCGAAAGTGTATGGTTTGGAGATTTAGTTTAATTATTTTGAATTAGGGTTCATACCCAATTATCTATATTCTTGATGTATGATACTACTATGTGATTGAAAGCTTTAAGTGCATCATGGTTTACATATATTCATGTTTTGACTTGCAATATTTCTATTATGACTTGAATTTCACCATATTGACAGGATATTATTGAAATATTTCAAGGTGATTATTGAGTATGATGTTTTATTATGAAATCCTATGAAATAAAGAATGAATTCTGAGTCTCAAGTACAAGCATTAAGTTTTCAAGGAAGTTTAAGCCTTTGAAACTTCATTCAAATACATTATAGCGTAATTCAAGAAAGATTGATCTTTTGATCTAAAGATAAGATATGAAATCCACAACTATTCATCATGATTATGATTAAAAGAAAAGAGAAGAATAATTGGTTTTCATTCTATAAGCCTTTATTCTATTTTAAGGTGGATTTCTTGAAGTATGAGTATATAAGTAATTTTGAGGGTAGTATTTATCAGCGAGAAGGGAATGCAGATAAGCGTATACTAAATTCCTAGAAACTATGATCCACCGTAGGTTACGATTTTTCCTAATATGGATAAAGTTCAGTGATTACTTAAATGAAGGTTCTATTCCAATGGCAAGGATGGAGCAGCTCTCCCCAATGTGGGTAAGATGTTGAACTCCATGGTATCTTATATGGTTTATGTCGGTTAGAAGAATCCCCCATAAGAAGGAATCAAAAGTAATGCTTTTAGAAAGTAAGTGTCATGGCTCACAAAGTTTATCCTTATGTTTCATCATTCATGTTTATGATGTTGCAGTCTTTTATCTTATTCAGATTCAAGGTGAGTTATTTACGCTTAGCAAGCATCATTTGAAAGTTTACTTATAAATTTAATTATTGTTATACTTATGCATTCACCCTCACATACTCATTACATTCTTGAGGTACTGACCCACATGTATATCTATGTTCTAACTTATCTTATAATGTTGGTTCGGGTGCTCGTTTTTAGCCGCATGATTGACTGTGGTTACCATCACCTACATCCTAACTTTTGGTGAGTCCTCATAGTCTGAGGACCTATCTTATCAAGACCTCTGCTCGTTGATGATAGTATTTTAGTTATTTGATTTTTGTTTATGTTTGGGTCAACTGGGTCTATCCTAGTGGCTCTCTAGACATTAGTAGAGGCTTGTCAGACTGATTATATTTCTAGTTCAAAGAATTTGTTTAAAGATTTCCAAGTTTAAGACTTTTATAAAGATATGAGATCATTACCTTCAAGTTCCTATATATGTGATTGAATTTCTCATGTAAGTTTCAATTGAAATGAATGTCATGTGTTAGCTTAAGCACCGTGTGACATCAAGAGGGTACTTCTGGGGTGTTACAAACTTTGTATTAGAGCCTAAGGTTTAAAGAGTCCAAGGGAGATAGACAAGCCGTGTTACATAGAGTTTTAATTATCGATGTGACGCGTACCATATTTATGAGCAGAAGGCTACTGAACGAGTTAGGAATTATTATTTTTTCATGGTCTATCATGCTTACAGTTGTATCTATCTGCCATATCTCGTTCTTTTTTGTGACAGAATATGCCTCCTCGCTGAGATGATGCATGCAAAAAAGATGATCAATCACCCCTGCACGCCGACCCTTTAAATATGGATGTGTCTTATGCTAAATTTTTAAATGCCTTTTAAGAGTTGGCCTAAGTTGTGAATGCTAATGTACATGGAAACCAAGAAATAGTATCCTCACTTCAGCAAATGGTAATTTACCAGCAACTTAGATTTAGAAAATTATAAGGATGAATCCATCTGAGTTCGATAGGTCAAATGTGGATGAGGATCCTCAACTCTTTATTAATTAGGTGAGAAAGATAACTCAGATTATGATTGTCACTGAAGAGGAGAGGGTAGAGTTAGCCTCTTATAGGTTGAAGGATATCACTTATGATTGGGTTATTGTATGAAAGGAAGGTAGGGGTTATAATGCAACTCTTATGAGTTGGGAGGTGTTTCAGAGTGCTTTTCTGGACCTGTTCTTTCTAAGGGAGGCTAAGGTAGAGAAGTTCATGAACCTTAGGCAAGTCCTTACGCTAGTAAAGGAGTACTGCCTTAAGTTCACTCAGTTTTCTAAGTATTCTCCCGAGTTGTTATCTAACTGTAGAGCTCATATGAGTAAGTTCATTACCAGGGTATCTAATTTAGTGGTCAAGGAGTGTAGGACTACCATGCTGATTAGGGATATAGATATTGCTCGGTTGATGAGTCATGATTAATAGATTGAGGCAGAAAAGTTAAAGGAAAGAGAGAAGAGAAATAATAGGGCTAGAACTGAATGGTTTGGGTATAATCTGCCATGGTCTAGACAAGGAAATTTTTCACTACTTTAGGGTCATTCGTCAGTGCCTAGGCTATCTTCAGCCACTTCTCCTACACCCAAAACCAGGCAGGAGTAGTAGGACAAAACTTTTAACTCCAGGTCTCAGAATAGTGTAGTCGGAAGGCTTAGTTACCCAACATGTGCAAAATATTACCCAACCCATCCTGGTGAGTGTTTGATGGGAAAAGGAGGTTTTTATGATTGTGGGGAGCTGGGACATAAAATTAAGGAGTGTCTGTATACTATGTAGAGAAGTAGGGATGTTCGTCCTCAGACTCAGGTTACTAATGCACCAGCTCAGCCAGGGCGCCTAGTTTCTCCAAAGGGCGCATCATCCGGTACCTGTGGCGGTTAGTTTCAAAATTGGTTCTATGCTTACCATCCCATCAGTAGTAGGAGAGTTCACCAGACGTTGTCACTGGTATGCTTTGTGTATTTCAACCATATATATATATATTGCTAGACCCGAGATCAAATCTCTCTTATGTAACTCTATTGGCTGTTATAAATTTTAGGATAGGTCCTGAAATTCTCTCCCAACCTTTCTCAGTTTCTGCCCTAGTGGGTCAGTCCGTTGTTGCTAGACGGGTTTATAGGGAATGTCCTATTACTGTCCTCTATAAGATCATACTAACGTACATAATAGAGTTAGATATGGTAGGTTTTAATGTCATTCTGGGCATGGATTGGCTACATTCATGCTATGCATCAATAGATTGTCTCACCCGTATGGTGGAGATTCAGTTTCCTGATGAGGCAGTATTTGAGTGGGAGGGTAGTTCTTTCTCTCCTAAAGGTTGTTTCATCTCTTATCTTAAGGCCAAAAAATTAATACCCAAAAGGTGTATCTATCATTTAGTTTAAGTAAAAGATACTAAGTCTAAAGATAATTCAGTCATTTCGAGTAGTAAATGAGTTCCCGAATGTTTTCCCTAAAGATTTGCTAGGGGTACCTCCATATAGAGAAATAGAATTTGGCATTGATCTTTCTTTGGATACTCAACCCATTTTTATCCTTCTATATCATATGGCTCTAATCAAACGTAAAGAGTTAAAAGAGAAACTTAAGGACCTCTTAGATAAAGGTTCCATCAGAACTATTATTTCTTCGTAGGGTGCTCCAATCCTTTTTCTGTGCTAGAAAGATGGCACTCTCAGAATATGTATAGACTAAAGATAGCTAAACAAGCTTACCATCAGGAAAAAGTATCCTACTCCTAGAATCGATGATTTGCTTGATCAACTTCAGGATGCCTGGTGGTTCTCCAAGATTGGTCTTAGGTTGGGATACCATCAGTTAAGAGTTAGGAAGCAAGACATTCTGAAAATAACTTTTCAAATGAGGTATGTCCATTTTAAGTTTGTGGTTATGATGTTTGGACTAACAAATACTCCTGCAGCCTTTATGGATTTGATGAACAGGGTCTTCAAACAATACTTGGATATGTTTGTCATTGTCTTTATAGATTACATATTGGTGTATTCCAAGAGTGAGGAGGAACATATAGACTATTTGAGAATAGTGCTGCAGACCCTCAAGGACTATCAACTGTATGCGAAGTTTCGTAAAAATGAGTTTTGGTTGGAATCTATTACCTTCTTGGGACATGTCATTTCAGGGGCTAATGTTCATGTAGATCCTCAGAAGACTAATGCAGTGAAGCACTAACCTAGAACCATCATCGCATCTTATATTAGGAGCTTTTTGGGTTTGGCTGGATAATTATAGAAGATTTGTTGAAGGGTTCTATTCTATAGCAAAACCATTGACTAAATTGACCCAAAATAAAGTTAAGTTCATATGGTCGGATAAGTATGAGAAGAGTTTCCAAGAGTTGAAGGATATATTAATGCCGACACCAGTATTAGCATTGCCAGAAGGGTTAGACCGATTTGTATTGTATTGTAATACCTTTAGAGTTGGGTTGGGATGTGTGTTGCAAAGTAGGAGAGTGGGAGCATATGCCTCTAGGAAACTTAAGGATCACAAAAAGAATTACCCAACTCATGACTTGGAATTAGATGCTATGGTTTTTGCCTTGAAAATTTAGAGGCACTATATTTATGGTGTGCACATTGATGTTTTCACTAACCATAAGAGTCTTTAATGTGTATTTTCTCAAAGGGAGCTGAATCTTCATCAGATAAGGTGGTTAGAGTTGTTGAAAGATTATGACCTGAATGTGCTCTATCATCCAAGCACTAAGTATGTTGTCCATGGGTAGTGTGTCCCATGTGAAAGAGAAAGAATGGGAGTTGGCTAAAGAAGTGCATAGGTTGGATCATTTGGGAGTATGTTTGCTTTACACTGATGATGGGAGAGTATTAGTTCAGAATGGTTCAGAATCATATTTGGTAGTCGAAGTGAAGGAGAAACAACAAAATACCTCTACTTAACCAAATATTAGAAGCAATCCAATAGTAAAAGTTTGAGGTTTCCTCTAAAGGTGTTGATGGTGTACTTCACTATCAAGTTAGACTTTGTGTTCTCAATATAGACGGGTTGAGGGAAATGATACTGGACGATGCTCATAGTTCTAGGTATTCCATTCATCTGAGTACCACTGACATGTACAGTGACTTACAGAAGGTTTATTGGTAGAATGATATTAATAGGGACATCGCCGAGTTTGTAGCCAAGTATCCCAATTGTTAGCAAGTTAAGGTTGAATACCAAAGATCGGGTGGTATGTTGCTAGATATTAGTATTGCAACTTGGAAGTAAGAGGTAGTGAATATTGATTTTAGCATAGGGTTGCCTTACATAAGATGTTAGTATGATTCGATTTAGGTTACAGTAGATCAAATGACTAAATCAACCTATTTTCTACATGTCAACATTTCAGATACCATGGAGGATTATGCCAGAATGTATATCCATGATTTAGTAAGACTTCATGGGATAGCCTTATCCATCATTTCAAATAGAGGCACACAGTTTATTTCACAGTTTTGGCAGTCATTTCAGAAGAGCCTTGGTACAAAAGTTAAGCTTAGTACTTTCACTCGCAGACTGATGGTCAGGATGAACGCATAATTCAGACATTGGAAGACATGCTAAGGGAATTTATTTTAGACATTAAAGGAAGTTAGGATGACCATCTAACTTTGATTGAGTTTTCTTATAACAACAATTATCATTCTAGCATTCAGATGGATCCATTTAAAACATTGTATGGGCGTAGGTGCAGATAGGATTATTTTAGGTTAATGAAGCAAATTTGATTGTGCTAGACTCTATTCTTGAAGCTATGTAAAAGGTTCAACTAATTCTTGAGAGATTGAAAACTGCTCAGAGCAATCAGAAATCATATGTTGGTGTAAGAAGGACAAAGCTCAAGTTTAAGGTGGGAAATTGGGTATTCTTGAAGGTGTTGCCTATGAAGGAAATTATGAGATTCGAAAAGAAGGGAAAGTTGAGTCCCTAATTTGTAGGTCCATATAAGATAGTGAAGCGTGTAGGAGAGGTTGCTTACAAATTGAATCTTCTGTCAGAGTTAGATGCAGTTCATCCAGTGTTTTATATTTTGTTACTCAAAAAATATATTGACCATCCTTAGTAGTTCCCATAGAGAGTATTGAGGTCAAGGATAACCTGATGTATGAAGATAATCTTATGGAGATACTTGATAGGTAGGCACAAAGTCTAAGAAATAAGGAAATAATGTCAGTAAAAGTTCTTTGGAGAAACCAATTAGTTAAAGGAACCACTTGGGAAGCTGAAGCAGATATGATGACTAAGTATTCTCATCTCTTTTATTCCAACTCAGTTCCTACAGAAGGTTAATAGTTATTTCTAGCCAAGACTCTTCCTCTTTAAGTCTGTTTAAGTATTCTTAAGTTATATCTTTTATTATGAATGATTGGATCCTTGTGATAGATATAGTATTGATTATAAGTTTGGAGTAGAGGTGTTTTTTCTTTTACAAGTCCCAATCCGAGATGAATCACATTCGAGGATGAATGTTTCCAAGGGGGAGAATTGTAATACCCCATGTTTAGAAGTATCTGTGCATTCTACGACTCACTCTCATAAGTCATACATACAACATATGAGAAGAATGTTGTAGTTATATCCAAGAGAGTGTGGTATGGTGGAAATTCTGTTGTAGGTACAATTTGAGGCTTAAAGTTGTAAGATAACCATATGAGTTGTATGAAGGAAAGTCATAAGTTCATCAGTGTAGGCTCCCTAAGATTCTGTCCAATAAATGAGTAGGGGGACATAAGTCATATGGATATGATCCTAGTCGTATGTTACCACTCATATGATAATCAGTATATACCATCCTTGATTCTGCCAATCTTATGAGTTGATAGACTTAGTCGTATCCTTACCATACAAGTAGTATGTTTGACTCATACAGTCTGGTGAGCAATTTTTGTAAAGTTAAGTTAGTGGGATTTTAGGTCTTTTCCCCTTTTATTACTCCCAACACATGACCTATAACCCTCAAAGAGGTATTATTTTCCTCCTCTTTCCAATAGATTAACAATACTTACCTCCTCCCATCTTCAATAACATCAAGATTAGTGTTCCTCACAAAAATTCATCCTTCAAGTCTCAAGGTTCGAACTCTCTTCACAAGTTAAGAAAATTCAGGTATGTGGGGTCTATGAACAAGGTTATTCTTTCATCCTTGTGCCCAAAGTGCATGGTTTTGAGATTTAATTTACTTATTTTGAATTAGTTTTCATACCCAATTAGCCATATTCTTAAAGTATGATACTACCATGTGATTGAAAGCTTTATGTGTATCAAGATTTACATATATTCATGTTTTGACTTGCAAGATTTGTATGATGACTTGAATTTCACTATCTTGATTGGATATTGTTGAAAAATTTTAAGGTTATTATTGAGTAGGATGTGTTATTATGAAATCCTATGAAATAAAGCATGAATTCTAAGTCCCAAGTACAAGCTTTAAGTTTACAAGGAAATTTAAGCCTTTGAAACTTTATTCACATACATTATAGCACAATTCAAGAAAGATTAAGCTTTTGATCTGAAGATAAGATATGAAATCGATACTACTCATCTTGATTATGATTTAAAGAAAATAGAACCATAACTGTTTAAGCCTTTATGCTATTTTAAAGTTGATTTCTTAAAGTATGAGCATACAAGTATTCTGGGGTAGTATTTTACACCGAGAAGGAAATGTGGATAAGCGTATCCTGAATTCCTAAAAACTACGAGCCATCGTAGATTAAGATTTTTCCAAATATGGATGAAGTTCAATGATCATTTAAGTTAAGGTTCTATTCCAATGGCAAGGATAGAACAAATTTCCCCAACATGAGTAAGACGTTTGACTCCATGGTAGCTCACATGGTTTATATCAGTTAGAAGAATCTCCCATAATAAAGAATGAAAAGTAAGGATTTTAGAAAGTAAGTGTCATGGCTTACAAATTTTATCCTTATGTTTCATTATTTATGTTTATGATTTTGCAGTTTTTTATATTATTTAGATTTAAGGTGAGTCATTTACGCTTAGCATGCATTATTTTAAAGTTTACTTATATATTCAATTATTATTTTACTCAAGCATTTACCCTCACATACTTAGTTCATTCCAGAGGTACTGACCCCCATATATGTCTATGTTCTACATTGTCTTATAATGTAGGTTTGGGTGCTCGTTTCCAGTAGCATGATTGACTGCGAACATCATCAACTATATCTCAACTTTTGGTGATTCCTCATAGTTCAAGGACCCAGCTTATTAGACTTTGCTTATTGTTGATAGTATTTTCATTATTTGATTTCCGTTCATGTTCAAGTCAGCGGGGCTCTATCCCAGTGGCTCTCTGGACATTAACAGAGGCATTTCAGACTAATTATATTTCCAGTTCAAAGAATTTGTTTAAAGATTTCAAAGTTTAAGACTTTTATTAAAATATGAGATCGTTTACCTTAAAGATACTATATATGTGGATGTATTTCTCATGTGAGTTTCAAGCTAAATAGATATCATGGGTTAGCTTAGGGTTATTCGTAGTCTTAAGCACCATTTGATGTTCAGGGGGTACTTATGGAGCATTACAAACTTGGTGTTAGAGACTAAGGTTTAAGAAGTCCTAGGGAATTGAAAAAGCCGTGTTATGTAGACTCTTGATCATGGATGTGATGTGGGCCACATTTATGAGCACTTATTCTAACAATATGAGTACTTATTCTTCTTAATTGAATTGGTTATTGTTTTTATCATAGTTGGTTGTTTATTTATCCTTGTTAACACTATTTTAAGGATTTTCAACCCTTAAAATACACGCATAGCTCTATTATGAACCCAGAGGCATGAATGATAGGGTAGAATGTGGGATGATTGAATAGGATCGTAGTCACAATCGAATGATGTTATGATTTGCATTTAAGATGGGGATGTACCTAAGTGCCCTATTTGGTTTAAAAATAGGAGGAAATATAGAAGCGTTTAGCTTAGTCTTGCATCTCGCGCAATGATGTAGTTATAAGGCTAGGTAGATAATTGATTAGAGGCTCAAAATACGGTAACCATGCTATGAACCTTGTTAACTAACTAACATGATAAGTAACTTAACCACTGAAGTTATATAGATAAGTAGGATTGTTCTTAGTTCCTTAACCTCGGGTTTCTCCCCATTTTGGTTCAAAAACCTTTAATTTACCTTATTATTTACTCTTGTTTGTACTTTACAACTATCAAACATTATTGGTTACACTCTTACTTAATCTTAATAGTGAACTTGAATGTGATAGTTGTTTAATAAAAGTCCTTGTGAAATCGATACTTGTCTTTAATAAGGTCACTATATTACTTGGGTGGACCATGTATACTTGTGTGTGTTCTTGGGCTTAACAGTTTTCCTTAGAGTGTACATCAGTGTATGCCCAATACTAGGGGTCAAGGAAATCCCTTGATCCCACTTGATCTAGAGCTTGAAAGAACCCTATGACAAAATTGTAGGATGTCAGAACACAATCATGAAACTCATCTTTAGTTGCCTTATGATGATCCACGAGATTTTAATCTCTCTTCTACATGGTATTTAGGTATAACTACACAAACCATTATATGGTTACTAGTAGAGAGAAAATGGAAGGAGTCAAAATGATATTGCCCATCATGCAACTTAAGAGGAGAGATAGAGACAGGAAGCAGATCATAGAGACTCGACAGAGGTAGAAGACATAGAGCTCAGGTACTCCCATATTTTTAGTATTTACCAGTATATGATAACCTAAAGAAATGCATGGGATACATTGAGCCTATCAATACAAGAACTATCATTCCTCCTGAGTTTCCCCAATGGTAAAATTTGATATTATAAGTGCTATATTTTAGTTGCTTAATCTAAAGGGTGTGCTTATGAGTTTGTCGACTAATGATGCAAACATACACATAATGAATTTTGTTTGAATTTGCACTTCTTATAATATACCTGGGATGAGTTAGGAAGCTTTGAGACTCAGGTTTTTCCCATTCTCTCTAACTGGTGAAGTGACATTTCCATTAGGGGAACTACCTCGTGGGTCCTCTCCTACTTGGAACAAGTTGCAAAAATAATTTGTAGACCAATTCTTCTCACCTTAAAATACTGCAGTTGAAGGATAAGATTTATAATTTCAGTCAATTGCATTTTGAACCACTGTATGGGGCATTGTTTAGGTTTAAGAAGAAGTTGATAATGGTTCAAATTATAGAATTTTGGGGAGAATTTTGCTTGAAATATTCTATCGAGCCCTGAATGCTAGTGTCAAAGTTATTATGAATACTATTATGAGTAAAGCTTTTATGATCCTGCATTGAGAGGCAGCATTAGAACTTTTTTATCGAGTCTCTCTTACCAATCATAGGTGGCATACTTGAGAGGCAGAAAGAGGCGTTGATACTTATGCTATTGGGTCTTCTTGCAAATAAAAAATTATAGATGATACAACGGCTCACATAGTTATACAACTGAGAATAGAGATTGGGTTACTAACGAATAAATTTGCATCTATGAATTTCAATAAGGTGATTATCGTGGGTAGACAAGGTAAAGCTCCTAGGTTATATGATTCTGATGTTGATGAAGAGAAGAAGTATCTAGATAGAGAGTTGTTGGATTTTTGAGCCAAGAGTCAATGGTCTAACCAAGACACTTGGAACTCGAGGCAAGGAAATTAATATTGGAACTACTATAGAGACAGGTATAGGGATCAAAGTAGAGAGAGAGATGGTGACTGGAGGCATAAGGATGATTACCAGTAAAAGATTGGTGCTTATGTGTAACACCCCGATTTTCTAAAATGGAATGCTACATGATGCTTATGACCCTGAAGGACCACAAGCTAACCTATGACTGATATCTGTACCTATACACTACATAATATATATGTAAAATATGGAAAATATGAACAATAGGCCATAAGGTTCAACTGAATAAAATATCTGAAAAATCATAACATCCATATGGGGTAACAAATACCCAAAACAACTGAAGTCTGAAACAAATCTAAACTAAATCTGAAAGCCTCTAAATACTGTCTGAGTAAGGAGTTGAAGGAACATGTCTCCAACTAACACCATAAACTAAAAGTTAACCAAAGAAAATAAATGATGTCAAATCAAATTGTCCTCGACTGAAGAGGAATCACTGCAACTCTGTATACTGAAATGTGATTGCTACTGCTGATCTGGAACTCATGGCTCTGAACCTATGGTGTAACATAAAAGAAAGAACCATAGCACAAATGCGTTAGTACAACTAAAAGTACTGAGTATACGAGTGAGGTAGGCTATATGCAAAAGGTCTTACATACATGATCAGTGCTAACTGAATGACTAATATGAACGTGAAAGTGCAAACATGCATACATAGTAACTGAGATCGTGAATACGTGATATCTAGATCTATACGCTAATACATGGTTTATTGATATGTAACATAACAAATATTGGGATTTATGATAACATAGATAACTCTGTCTGATAGTCCTGAATCTAATGGAACTACCTGAGTTCCATACTGTAATTGAATTGACTATATCTGACAGTCCTCGTATACTAAAATCTGAAGAACTATCTGAGTTCTTTTACTGAGACTGAGACTAAAACTGTGGGAGGTAGTTTTTTATCTGACATGCTCTAAATGTGCTATAATAGCTGAGCTGGGGTCCAATCTATGTCCTAATTGGAAGGGTGTCAATACCGCACCACTGGTAAGGACAAGCTATGAGTGACCTTTATTTGGCAGGTTACTCTAATTAGAATGGTGGGACCCTGGTCTGACAGGTCAAATCACCTCATCAACCCTAATCTGACAGGTTAAGATGTCTCAGCCTATGCTGGCTACATAGTTTTGGAACACAAGGATGACTACTAAGAATCACACCCTTATCTGGCAGGTGAGTTCCCATCCTTAGGTTCATTCGGTGCTAACTTCTACTCCCATCTGAAGAGATTGAACATGATTAACTGACTGTACATAGACTGAGTAACTGACTTCTGTTGACTGATGGAATAGTACTATTTCTGAGAATTAACTGAGATCATGAGATTTTTGAGATTTCCTAAGTCACATGACTGTCTGAGTCCTATAAATCATGGCTTGATTGAGAGTATGATGGTAACATGACATGGGTCTAGGCACACAACTATATATTTTGGGTATAAGTAACCCCATGACTCGAAGGAAGGAAACTGACACACATGACTACTTGATCATAAGAATAGAGTTCACAATTCACAATATCATAAGTAGGGGATTTCATACTACACTTGGTTCTCAACATCTTATACATGGAAAGGGATGCGTACAATATGTATATACTCGCGTTGCTTCAATATCATTCTCATTCCATATCACAACAATAACACATAATAATAATGTGGAGTCATAAAGAATAGAACATGGGCTTGTCATTTAACAACTATTAAGTCATAAAAACATGGATTCAATCATTCTTGGCATTTTATCAAACACCTTACATGCACAACTTTGGGCATAGGTGTACTTATCAATTTGACAATCTTAATCCATCCAAAATTCAAGGGTTTCAACTAACCTACTCACATGCTTCATGAAAAACATATCAAGATACACCCTTGAATCCAAACAACAGTCATCAACATGAATATAGTCATAACACAGCAAGGAAATCACAATTTATAATTTAAAACATGATTCTTGAGCTCCTTGGATAAAAGGTTTTTTTTGTTTAATTTGTATTTTATTAATAATCAAAAGTTAAAAAACAAGAATGGGCTAACCCATTCAAAATACAACCTAAGTAGTAAAGAAAATAAATATGGATTGGATTTTAGAAACCTGGACCAAACAATACATATATATAAGTAAGTAGGGTTTCCTAACCGAGCTAAACTCATTAGTACCCTCCGCCTCTTCTACTCTTAGTGTAGAGTTTTCATGGATTTATTTTTCAATCTTCAGCTCCAACTTCTGCTTCTTTGGGTGGTGAATACTGTTCACTTGTATAGCTATGGTGTATACATCTTCAGCTTCAAAAGTAAGTTTCCTTTTTTGTTTAATGATCTGAGGTTGATCTTTGTTGCTTAGCTCCCTTTTTTCTTTCAATAACCTGCTGAGATCTCTAGTACTAAGGTGTATGACAAGCTTCTTTGGTGCATAAAAAGAGGGTCTACTTCGCTTAGGCCTAGTAATTATTGAAGGTAAGCTTACCAGATTGTCATTACTAACTTTAGTCTCCCTTCTGAAAACTAACCTTTTTGTTGAATTAGTTCTTGAAGGGAGGGATATTAACGGATGTTCGGACCCACTTGATCTTTGATGATGCCAAAAACCTAAGCTTCATGAATTGAAGAGCTGACCAATGGCCCTTGATTTACTGAGAGTCCTTTTTGATGGTTGATGACCTAGGCTAAGTAGTTTTCTTTTTTATTTATTGCAAATCTTGTATAGAAGAAAGTGTATTAGCCTGTCCAGTCTGTTGTCTGATGCTTAGCTGCTAGCCTGAGATAAGATGACTGATACTTATCACTGTTCAAAATCTTTCTCGTTGTGTTAGGAAATTGGTGAAGTGTTGTATATTCAAACTGATTGCACTCCATTGCTATGTTGGCTAGATAATATGCTAGCTGGTTCCCCTCTCTAAATGTATGAAGTATTTTTACTTACTTTCTTTCAATCAGTTTCCATGTGTTCATTATTATATCCTCAATCTTCCATGGTATTTTCCACTCCTGCATAGAATCTGCTTTAGTATAAGTGAATCAGTCTGTATTATAGCTTTGTTGTGTCCTGAATTACTGCAATGTTTTGCTATATTCCAAAGAGCAATTTCTTCTGCTTCTAAACTAGTGACCTTTTCAATAGCCTCTCCTGCTACATACACTAGATCACCTTTTTCATCTCTTAAGCAAAGTACCCATGAACTTCTCCATGGATTTCCTCTTAACACTCCTTCTGTATTGTATTTAACCCAGCCTTACTTTGGAAATTCCCACATGACACCTATAACCTTGATTGTAGGTTTTAGTTGTCTAAATTGGTGCATAATAGAAGGCCAATCCCCTCTAAAATTCAAAGCTAGCTTTCTCACTTTAAGTAACATCTTAAGATGTCTTATAAGATTGACGATCATCTTGTGAACTGAAACTCCTTTTCCTTCATGCTTCAGTGAATTCCTCCTTTTCCATAATTCCCAAATTATCATGGCTGGGATTGCTCTGAAATAAGCTTTCTCTCTTGGATTTACGTCAACATTCCACCATGAATATATAACATTTCTCAGACTCAGTCCCTGAATGCTAATACCTGCAAAAGAAGAGAAGTAGGACCAAGTCCTGTTAGCAAAATCTGATCCCAATAGTACATGAGTCATAGTCTCTTGTGTTGGATTTTGACAACACCAACACATAGAAAGACCTTCCACTCCCCATCTTTGAAAAGTAGCATCAATAAAAATCTTCCCCTTCCACATTCTTCAAATGAAAAAGCTAAACTTGAAAGGTAATCCTTTAATCCACACTTTCATGTATAACTCATTAGAGTTCTCCCTCTGTCGAATACAATGTCATGCAGATTTGACACTAAAATTTTCTTTTGTATCTAAGGTCCAAACTACTTTATCCTGCATTAAATCATCCTATGGACTATTTACATTGTGAATTATATAGTCCACCATGTCCTCTGATAGAATCTCCTGAAGCTTGATGTCATCATATTGACTTCCCTTAATCAAATCACTAACTTTCTGAATACTATCATCCCATTCTCTTCTATCCTCTACAATGGAGTATAATCTCCTAACCCTGTCCAATTTTCAAACCACACATGGGAACTCCCTCCCTTTATTTTCCAAAAAATCAAGTGATCAACTAAGTCCCTTGCAATCAACATCTTTTTCCAAACTTGTGAACCATATCCTGATTTCCACATGGCTTCTTTAGAATGTACTTTACTGCAATATTTATTCATCATATAATCTCTCCATATAGATCTTTTTGTTCTAAAGTTCCACCAGAGTTTAAGAATAATGTTGTTGATATATCATGAAGACTCCTAAAGCCAAGGCCTCCTTCCAGTTCTGGTAAACACATTTTGGACCATGCAACCTAATGTCTGCATTTTCCTTCTGCACTAGAACCCCACAAAAATTTAGCAAAACACTTCTGAATAGTATTAATCATATTCTTTGGAGGATTCATAACTGACAAGCAATGGATTGGAACACTTTGTAGCACATGTTTGATTAATACGGCCCTTCCACCAAAAGATAATAATTTTCCTTTCCATATCTGTAGCTTAGTACTAATTCTATTCATAATCTGCTTATAATAAAGCTTCTTCTTTCTCTTGTAAAAAACTGGACAACCAAGATAATTAAAAGGAAACTCCTTCCTTAGTATGCCTGTAATCACTTATGCCAAGACAACTGCTCCATTGGATGCTTTTTTATGGAAATACAAAGCACTCTTATCCTTGTTAATTCTTTGACCAGATACCTTCTCATATTCCTCCAAAGTATTTGTCACTAGCTTCAATGTCTTTAATTCTTCTTTGCACATAATGATCATATCATTTGCAAAAGCAAGATGATTTAACTTAGGGCTTCCTCTAGGCATTCCAAACAACTTAAAATTCTTCTGTTTAAATAACTCCATCATGCTTCTTGACAATACCTCTGCTGCTATAATAAATAAAGTAGGAGATAACGGATCCCCTTGCTTCAATACCCTAGAAGATTTAAAGAAACCTTTGGGCTGTCCATTAATTAACAATGAATACAAATTATTTTCCAATAGTCTGAACACCATATCAATCAACTGTTCATAAATACCTATCCTCCTGAGTACCTTTGTCAAAAAATGTCATTCCACGCTATCATAAGCCTTCATCATATCCATTTTCATAATCATATCTGGCGGTGTCCCTCTTTTCCTGATCTCAGCAACTATTTCTTGCACAACTTAATATTTTCAGCGATGCTTCTTCCATGAACAAATCCAGCTTGCTCCTCTGATACTATTTTAGGAAAAATACACTTAAGTCTTTCATGAATAATTCTTGAAAAGATCTTATTCACAAAATTACTAAGTGGTATAGGTCTTAAATCAGAAAAGGTGGTAACGTTCAACTTCTTTAGCAGCAGCACTATATTAGTATGTGTAATGAACCTTGGTAATTCATATCCACTAAAAAAGGCTATCACCATTCTATGAGGATCATCTGCTATTATTTCCCAAGTATCCTAATAAAAAGCACCAGTCATACCATTAAGACCTCTAGCACTATCTCTATTTAACCCCATCACAACAAATTTAACTTCCTCTTTTGTTGGAACCTTTATAATATCATTATTCAGCTCTTCTGTAACAACAACAGGTAAAGAATCCAACATGTCAAAATTATAACAATCTTCCTATTTATGAAATTGATTTTTGTAAAACATTACTGCAGCTTCAGCAATTTCTTCCTTGTTATCTAGCCATTCCCCTTCCTCATTTTATATTCTACTGATGTTTAATATTGATCTTCTACCCTTCACAATGGCATGAAAGAATTTAGTATTCTTCTCACTCTCTTTGAACCACTAAAAACCAGCTTTTTGCTTCCAGTATTCTTCTTCTCTTTTCAATTGCATTATTAATTTTGCCTGAATCTTAAATAAAGAAGCTCTATTCTCTCCAGATAAATTATCTTCAAACTGTTTCTCCTTAATCTTGATAACTTCCTCCAGAGTAGCTATCTCTTGGAAAATATTCCCAAAAGATTGCTTACTCCATATAGTCAATACAACTTTGGTTCTCTTGAGTTTCTGATGAAAGACCATAAATGGATTGCCATAAGCCACCTCTTTCCAATTCTGCTGAATAACTTCCTTGTAAGGTTTCTCCTTAAGCCAGAAATTTAGAAACTTAAATTATTTGATTATCTTTTCCTAAACAATATTGCAGTAAAGTAGCATGAGAGCATGATCAGACCTACTTCTAGGTAAGTTTTCTACATTCAATATTGAAAAGAGATCTTGAATTTTATCATTCACCAATGCTCTATCCAATCTTTTAAAAATGCATTCATCTTCAACTCTTCCATTCCACCATGTGAACTTGCTTCCCTTAAATTAAACTTCTTGTAAATTACAGTTACTTATGCAGTGGTTAAAGTCTTCTATTTCCTCAAAAGTAACTGGTAAGCCACCAAGTTTCTCATCAGTATGTCTAATCACATTAAAATCACCTCCTATAATCCATGGCTCATTGATATTATCACTCATATTTTCTAGAGAATTCCATAATATAGTTCTTTCCAATTGATTATATTTTGCATAGACTAAAGTGACAAATATTACCTCTCCTACCTGTTGATTTTGTAAACTTAATGTAAGTTGCTGATCCTCATCACTAATTATGTTCACCTCCATATTTAACTCAAATAAATCCCATATCTTTCCTGACACGTTCACTGCTGCATGTTTTATTCCCAGTCTTCTTTTAAACTTTGCAACACTCTTCCCCTCCTGAAAAGGTTCCATTAGACCAATGAAAACAAAGTGAAACCTTTTATGCATTTTTATTAATATAGTAAAAGCTTTTTGAGTGTTAACATCCCTTATGTTCCAAATGAAGGCATTTATTTAGAAACTGAATCTGCTATTTGACTCCTTGTCTGCATTGTACTGTTACTAGATTCCTTAATTTTCTTATTCTTTCTGCTATACTTCTTTCTCAGTGACTTAGACTAATTTGTAGATAAGTCCCCTGCCTGTATTACATCTTCTACATTATATACTAAATCCTCCTTATCCAAATCATCTTTGTTGGTATTGACTGATTCTATCATGTTGCTGACTTTCATGGAGATAGGCATAATATTCTCTAGAATAAGCTCTTGAGAGTTATGTTGATGCACAATAACCATTTCTCTTGATTCAACTGGCACCCTTTCTGATTCATCTTTTTTAGATTTAGACTCATCACCTGGTATTTGCATTTAGATATGATCCATTCTTTTGTTGTCTGTTTGTTGTTGCTGCTGATCCTGATCATTTGCTACTTTCTCATTTATTGATGCATTATCCTCTTTCCCAAAAGTTTTATTGACCTAATCATTGGTGTTTTCCTTCTCCTTTGTAGAATCTATTTCCTTTACATTGGTATCCTCTACTTGTTCCTACACTTTGTCTTGCTGTTTCAATGCACAAAAAGCATTTGATGTTTGTATATCCTCTTCTGACTCTTTCAGTTCTCTTAAAATGTGACCAAATTTATCCTTTTTGTATTTGTTCTTCCTTAGTTTCCATGGATTGGTTTCCCTCTCAGGATCTGCACTCATTCCATCATTCTACTTTTGTTGCACACCCTCTTCATTGCTCTATTGATTACCATTTTCTACTTGCTTCTTACCAAATTGTTCCAGATGAATATCCCAACAAATTTTTATGTCCTTGTAAACCACATTCTTTACAGTACTTTGGTTTATAATCATACTGTATTTTAATCCACTTTGA
>NC_061117.1:125693461-125763014 GCF_002878395.1 Capsicum annuum
CTTGATCCGAATTGGCGGATAAGAGGTGAGGGTACTTGGTACGCATATCTGTTTCTGCTTTCCAAGTAGCTCTCTCAACGGACTGGTTTCGCCAAAGAACTTTGAATAAAAGGACTTCTTTTTTCCTCAATCTGCGAGCCTGATAGTCTAGAATTTTGATTGGAATCTCTTCATAAGAGAGGTTGTTCCGGATATCCATTCTATGAGTAGGGACTACAACTAAAGGGTCACCTATGCACTTCTTAAGCAAAGAGACATAGAAGACTGGATGAACTGAAGCTAGATCTAGAGGCAATTCGAGCTCATAAACTACCTTGCCCAAGCAATTGAGAATTTTTTAAAGGACCGACATATCGGGGACTAAGATTTTCCTTCTTGCCAAATCTCTTTACCCCCTTCATAGGAGAGATCTTGAGATAGACAAAATCATCAACCTCGAATTCTAGATCCTTTCTACGAACGTCTGCATAAGACTTCTATTGGCTCTGAGCATCCCAAAGTTTTTCTCTAATTAGCTGAACCTTCTCTGAGGCATCAAACACTAAGTCGGGCCCTATAACTGAGGCCTCACTAACTTCAAACTAATCGATTGGAGATCTTCACCTCCTACCATAGAGAGCTTTGAACGGAGCTGTCTGAATACTGGAATGATAGTTATTGTTGTATGCAAACTCTATCAAAGGCAAGTTGTCATCCCAACTTCCCTTGAAATCAATTGCACACGCCCTTAGCATATCTTTTAGAGTATGAATGATCCTTTCTTCTTGACCATCTGTCTGAGGATGAAAAGCTATATTGAGATGAACTTGGGTACCAAGACCATTTTGGAATGCTTTTCAGAAGTGAGAGGTAAACTGGGTACCTCTGTCTGACGTAATAGATAGTGGAACACTGTGTAATCTGACCAACTCCCTGATGTAGAGTTTGGCGTAATCCTCGGTTGAATAAGAGGTATGGGCTGGAAGGAAATGACCTAACTTGGTCATCCTGTCTACAATGACCCAAACTGAATCGTGCTGATGATGAGTTCGAGACAAACCCATCAGGAAGTCCATGTTCACTTCTTCCCATTTCTAAGTAGGAATAGTAAACTCCTGCATGGAACCACTAGGATCTCGATGCTCTATCTTAACCTCCTGACATGTAGAGCACTTAGCCACAAAAGTTGTAATATCTCTCTTCATCCCACTCTACCAATAGATCTCCTACAAGTCACGATATATCTTAGTGACCCCTGGATGAATAGAGTATCGCACACCAAGTGCCTCTACAAGAATTCACTACCTCAAGTCATCCACATCTGGAACACAGAGATAACCCTGACAATGAAGGACTCCATCTCCCCCTTAGGAGAAAACCTCAACCTTCTAATCTATGATTGACTCTTTTAGCTTGACAAGGCTAGGATCCCTGTCTTTCTTTTCTTTCACCTCAAAAACTAGAGATGATTCTGAACTACTCTGAACATATACACCACTCTCTAAAGAATCGACTAAGCGAACACTTAGTCTGGTAAGATGATGGATTTCTTAAGCTATCTTCTTTTTGCTATCCTCAACGTGAGAAACACTACCCATGGAGAGTCTACTGAGAGCGTTGGCCACAATGTTGGCCTTACCTGGATGGTAAAGGACACTTATGTCATAATCTTTCAAAAGCTCTAACCACCTTCTCTGACGAAGATTGCGATCTTTCTTAGTAAAGACATAGTTGAGACTCTTATGATTTGTGAAGTCATCTACATGAACTCCATATAGATAATGCCTCCAAATCTTTAAGGTAAATACTACGGCTGCTAACTCAAGATCATGAGTAGGATAATTCTTCTCATAGGGCTTTAACTTTCTGGAGATGTAGGCTATGACCTTACCATGCTGTATTAGGACACAACCTAGACCCACTCTAGATGCATCACAATATACTACAAACCCATTTGAACCATCTGGAAGAGGTAGAACTAGAGTTGAGGTGAGTCGAGTCTTCAACTCCTGATAACTTTTCTCGCAAGAATCTGACCACTAAAACTTGACCTTCTTTTGAGTCAATCTAGACATAGGGGATGCAATAGAAGAAAATCCCTCAAAAAACCATCTATAATAGCCAACCATACCCAAGAAACTCTTGATATCTGATGGAGAGACAGGGCGAGGTCAGTTTCTTACCGCTTCAATCTTCTGAGGATCTACTCTAATGCCATCACCAAAAATAATATGACCAAGGAATGCTATTGACCTTAGCCAAAACTCGCACTTACTGAATTTGGCAAATAGCTGGTGATCTCTGAGGGTATGAAGAACAATTCTGAGATGGTCTACATGATCGAACTCTGTGAGGGAATAGACCAGGATATCATCTTTGAAGACTATGCCGAACATGTCTAAGTACTGCTTGAACACACAGTTCATCAAGTCCATGAAAGCGGTTGGGGCATTGGTAAGACCAAAGGACATAACTAGAAACTCAAAGTGACCATACCGAGTACTAAAAACTGTCTTCAGGATGTCATATTCTCTAACTCTGAGCTGATGATAGCCTGATCTAAGGTCTATCTTGGAGAAATAACTGGCATCCTGAAGTTGGTCAAACAAGTCATCAATATTAGTAAGAGGATACTTGTTCTTGACCGTGACTTTATTAAGATGACGGTAATCAATGCACATCCTGAGAGAACCATCTTTATTATGCATGAATAAGACTGGTGCACCCCACGGGGAAATGCTGGGTCTAATGAATCCCTTATATAAGAGATCCTTCAACTGTTCTTTCGGTTCTCTAAGTTCTACTGGTGCTATTCTGTATGGAGAAATAGAAATAGGCTAAGTATCTAGATAAGGCTAATGACGAAGTCTATTTCCCTTTCTGGACTTGGTTAATGAATTCCTAGGGGACTTAGACCCAAAGAAAGATAGAGGGTTCATTGGGGTGAAGTCCTGAATCCTAGCTGTAGCTGAGTTGGCCACTGGATTGGCCAAAATAGTTGGTGGTCTTTCATTTTGGGCCGCCATAGACTGAGCAAGAGTGATAAATGCGGTCCTAAACTCCGCATGAGAAACATGATTGCCCAAAGGTTCTTCGGCCTGATGGGCTGACTGATTTCTTCTCTTAGGAGGCATGTTCTAAAATAAAGAGAAGAAGCAGATTACACTGAGAAACTGACTTGTGATTATGCTCACTGGCATGACATGAATACTGAAAGAGGGTAAACTATTCTTAAAACATCTCATAGTCTCTTGTACATAAATATGGCGCGCAACATACAAGACTCTACTAGATGAGGCTTTTAGACTTCCTAGGACTCTATTGAATCTTAGGCTTTGATGCCAAGTTTTTAACACTATGATTTTCTGAACCAGAATGCTACAAGGTGCTTATGACCCACAAGGACTACAAGCTAACCCATGACTGATACCTGTACTTGTACACTGCATAATATATATGTAAAATGTGGAAAACATGAACAATAGGCCATAAGGTTCAGCTGAATAAAATATCTGACAAATCATAACATCCATATGGGGTAACAAATACCCAAAACAACTAAAGTCTAAAACAAATCTAAACTAAATCTGAAATTCTCTAAATATTGTCTGAGTAAGGAGTTGAAGGAATATGTCTCCAACTAACTCCGTAAACTAAAAGATAACCTAAGAAAATAAATAAAGTCAAATCATATCATCCTCGAATGAAGAGGACTCATTGCAACTCTGTATACTGAAATATGTCTGCTACTACTGATCTGGAACTCGTAGCTCTAAACCTATGGTGTAACATAAAACAAAGCACCATAGAGCAAATATGTCAGTACAACTAAAAGTACTAAGTATACGAGTAAGGTAGGCTATATGCAAAAGGGATTGCATACATGAGCAGTGCTAACTGAATTACTAATATGAATATGAGAGTGCAAACATGCATACATAGTAACTGAGATCGTGAATACGTGATATTTAGATTTGTATGCTAATAAATGGTTTATTGATATCTAGCATAACTAATACTGAGATTTCTGATAACATGGATGACTGTGTCTGATAGTCCTAAATCTGATGGAACTACCTGAGTTTTGTACTGTAATTGAATTGACTATATCTGACATTCCTGGTATACTGAAATCTGAAGAACTATCTGAGTTTTTTACTGATACTGATGCTGAAACTGTGGGAGTTAGTTATTTAACTGACATGCCCCAAATGCGCTATAATAGTTGAGCTAGGTTCCAATCTGTGCCCTGATTGAAAGGGTCAATACCACGCCACTGGTAAGGACAAGCTGTGAGTGACCCTTATCTGGAAGGTTACTCATGAGAACGGTAGGACCCTGGTCTGACAGGTTAAATTACCTCATACGCCCTAATCTAACAGGTTAAGACATCTCAACCTACTCTGGCTATATAGTTCTGGAACACAAGGATGACTGCTAAGAATCATACCCTTATCTGGTAGGTGAGTTCCCATCCTTGGGTTCACTCGATGCTAACTTCTACTCTCATTTGAAGAGATTGAACATGATCAACTGATTGTACATGGACTAAGTAAGTGACTTCTATTGACTAACGGAATAGTACTATTATTTGAGAATTAACTAAGAACATTAGATTTCTGAGATTTCCTGAGTCACATGACTGTCTGAGTTCTATAGATCATAGCTTGATTGAGAGTATAATGATAACATAACATGGCTCTAGGCATAAAGTTATATTTTTTGGGTACAAGTATCTCCAGGACTTGATAGAAGGAAACTGATACACATGACTGACTCGATCATAAGAATAGAGTCCACAATTCACAATATCATAAGTAGGGGATTTCATACTACACTTTGTTCTCAATATCTTATACATGGAAGGGGATGCGCACGACATGTATATACTCACGTTGCTTCAATATCATGTCCATTCCATATCACAACAACAACACACAACAATAATGTAGAGTTCATGTGGAGTCGTAAAGAATAGAACATGGGCTTGTCATTTAAGCACTATTAAGTCATAAAAACATGGATTCTATCATTCTTGGCATTTTATTAGATACCTTAGAAGAACAACTTTGGGCATAGGTGTACGTATCAATTTGACAGTCTTACTCCATCCAAAATTCATGGGTTTCAACTAACCGACTCACATGCTTCATGAAAAACACATCAAGATACAACCTTTAATCCAAACAATAATCATCAATATGAATATAGTCATAACACAACAAGGAAATCATAATTTATAATTTAAAACTTGATTCTTGAGCTCCATGGATGAAAGAGATCCATGGATGAACACTACACATACCTTAGTGATTGAATCTTGAAAGAGATCTAATGTTTCTGAAGGTTCTTAAAGAAATCCTTAGGCTTGCTCTTGATTTTTATTGACTAGGGTTTAAAGAGAATGTTCTTGTTCTTGAGGAAATGATCTTGAGAGAAAACCCTAATCTTGTGGTTGAGAGTGTATGAGGGCTTTTTTAGATATTTAACTAAAGATAATAGAAGATAATACGCTCCTTGAGGGTTATAATTCATGGGAAGTAAAGGAAAAGACCAAAATACCCTTGCAAAACATCCCTCAATTGCTGAAAAAAATAGATGACGACATTCATGACAAGTCATCAAGCTGGTGATAAGTCATCACGAAATGTCATCACAAAAAGATATAATCTTGATTTTCTGGTTAAGGTTGATGACATTAGTGATAGGCCATCACGGGCGTGACGAATTATCACAAAATGTCATCACTGGGGGTGGAAATCTACCCAGGCATGACGACATTGGTGATAAGTTGTCACGCTTGTGACAGCTTATCATGAATGTTATCACTCAGTTTCTCAGCCTGACATTCTTGATTAAAATGAGGCATTACTTCTTGCTCCGATATTGAATTTAGGCAAAATTGGTATCGTTCAAAGGATAATTCAATTATCTATCTATTGGTGTGTCATGAGATTAGAAATTCATAGCATAACGAGAGATATGCTTGTTTGAAGTTGACTATACCAATATTCTTCTTAAGAATTCAATTGGTAAGGAAATATTTTGATTCGTCTATTAGCTAGGACACTTTTGAGACCTTAATATCCATCAACTTGATCATAGCACTACCAAAGCACTAAAATTTATTACTTATGAGTTTGAAGCATGATCCTAAAAATGTCTGAACTTTTGGGGTATTACATTATGTTTCACCAGGGAACCAGGATTCTGATTCAAGAATGGAGGCATTGCTTGCTAAGTTGGTAAAGGTTTTAGAAAATCAAGAGAGTTACCTTAAAGAGATTAAGGCAGATATTTCTTCTTTGAGCCACAAAGTGGAATCGTATGCTTCTGTGATCGATTAACTTGAGAAACAATTTGGTCATATTTCTACTACTTTGAATCAGCGCTAGCCGATCACCCTTTAGAGTAACACTACTTAGAATATGAAAAATAACAGTGACTATTTGGGCATCACCACTCAAAGTGGTAAGGCTACCATTGATCCACCTATTCTTGAAGTTGGTGAAGTTTGTGATAATGTAGTTGATATTGATGATGAACCTAATGTGGAACCTAAAAAGTTAGTAATTGGTGGGAAGGAAGTCGAGCCCATGTTTAAGACCATTCCATGACCTCCCCCTCTATTTTCTCAGAGATTAAAGAGGAAGTAAGAGAAAGAAAAGTATCAGAAGTTTATGTTGATATTGAATAAACTTTTAATTAGTATTTCCTTAAAAGTTCATGAAATATTTAGTTACTTAGAAGCATACGGTCACTTATGAGCTCGCTATAATGTGCACCATTATAGTGAATTTGCTTCCCATTTATTGGTAGAGAAGAAAGAGTGCCCCAAAGCATTTACTATTCCATGTACTATTAGGTAGTCCAACTTTGCTTGGGCATTGTGTGACTTGGGAGCTAGTATCAATCTAATGTCATTGGTAGTTTACAATAGTTGGGGTTGGGGGTACCTAAACCAACATCTATGATGTTATTGATGGACGACTACACTATGAAAAAACCAGTTAGTATATTATGTGATTCTTTGGTGAAGGTGGAGTCCTTCATATTCCCAGCTAATTTTGTGATCCTTGACTGTGAGGTGGACTTTAAAGTTCCTATTATCTTGGGTATGCCCTTCCTAGCTATGGGTAGGGTACTGGCTTACATGGAGATGAGGTAGATGAAGTTCTGGCTTAGTGAGGAAAAAGTTAGTGTTAATGTATGTTAATCTATGCATCAGCCAAAGTATGCAGGTGGTGTCTGTGATAGATACTAATATTGATGATGCATTGATTGTAATTTTTGATAAAAAAAACTTGGGATCAAGGCAATGAAGGTGGCTATAATGAACTTTGACAGTAATGGTAACTATGAATATGATGAGATGGTGAGTGCACTCTATGGTAGAGGTTCCTATTCTTATGCTCCAAAGAAGTTAGATCTTGATCAGACGAGTAGAGTAACTCCACCAGCTCGTCCATCTATTGAGGATCCACTGTTCTTGGAATTGAAGGCCCTCTTATATATATATATTTGGGGGTTGACTATATCTTGATGATCATTATTGTTAGATTTATTGGATTCATAGGCTGAGGCATTGATTTTAGTCTTTTAGAGATTTAAGAGATCTATCGGATGGACTATTACATTATTGGGATTCCACCCAGGATTTATACTCGTAAAGTTAAGCTTGAACCGGATTGTATTTCTAGCATCGAGCACCAACGTTGGTTGAATACTCCTATGCAGGAGGTAGAAATGAAAGATATCATAAAGTGGTTAGATGTGGGAGTGTTTTACCCCATTGCGGACAGGAAGTGGGTTAGCCCAATTCAATATGTACCTAAGAAGATCATTGTGGTTCAAAATAAGAATACTGAATTAGTGCCTAGGAGACAGGTTACTGGATGGGGAGTGTTCATGGATTATTGAAAGTTGAACACTCGGACTTAAAAGGGCCATTTTCCTATGTTATTCATGGATCATATGCTAGACAGACTTATAGGTAAAGGTTGATATTGTTTTCTTGATGGTTATTCGAGGTACAATCTTATTTCCATTTCCTCCAAAGACCAAGATAAGGCTACTTTTACTTACCGATGCAGTATTTTTGTGTTCAAGAGAATGTTTTTTCCACTTTGCAATGCTCTTGCCATCTTTCAGCATTGTATGATATTGATATTTTTTGATAAGATGGAGGACATTATAGAGGTCTTCATGGATGAATTTTTTGTTATTGGGAACTTTTTTGATGATTGTCCAGTCCGTTTGGCCAATGCACTTAATAGATATGAGGAGTGCAACTTAAATTTAAACTAGGAAAAGAGCCACTTTATGGCGAAGAAAGGGATTGTTTTTGAACACAAGATTTCAAAAAGGGGTATTGAGGTTGATAAGGCAAAGATAGAGGTGATTGAAAAATTACTTCTTTCGATTTCAGTCAAAGGTTTTAGAAGTTACTTGGGACATGCTGAGTTTTATAGGAGATTTGTCAAGGACTTCTCTAAAATATCTAATCCACTAGGCATGATTTTAGAGAAGAAGGTGAAGTTTGTGTTTAATGATGCATGTCTTAAGGCATTTGAGTTCCTTAAGGAGTAGTTGATATAGACTCCTATTATTATGTCTCCTAATTGGTCCTTGCCTTTTGAGCTGATGTATGGTGCTAGTGGTGTGTCCTTGGGAGATATCCTAGGCCAAAACCATGAGAAGATCCTTCACCCTATCTACTATGCCATCAAAGCATCAAAACCCATGCAGAAAAATTATACAGTCACTGAGCAAGCGTTACTTGTGGTGGTTTTTGCTTTTGAAAAATTCTGATCCTATTTGATAGGGACGAAAGTCGCAGTTCATATGAATCATGAAGTATTGAGCTATATTATTTCGAAGAAAAATTCAAAACCAATATTGATACAATGGGTCCACTTATTTCAAAAAATTTAACTGTGAGGTGAAAAACCAAAAAGACACTGAGAATTGGGTTGTAGATCACTTATCTTGCCTCGAGAACAAGGCAATGTAGAGCTTAGGGGATGATCTTGATAGAGATAATACTTTTATACATGAGCGAGTTTTGGCAACATCTTAAGACTTAATCCCCTGGTTTCCTAATTTTGCCAACTTTTTGGCAAGTGATCTTATTCTAGAAGATTTATCATTCCAGCAGCATAAGCAGTTCAAGCCCGAGGTGAGAAAGGTTTTTTTAGATGAAACTTATGTCTTTTGTATTTATGCAGATGGAGTTATTCAAAGATGAATTCCTGAGGTAGAGCTGATGAGCATTCTTGAGTCTTGTTATTTATCGCCAGTATGGGATTATCATGGTGGTAACCGCACAACCCATAAAATTCTATAGTGTGGGGTATTATTGGCCAACTATCTATAGGGATACTCATGATTTTTCTCAATCCTGTGACCAATGTCAGCGACAAGGTAATATTTCATGGAAATATGAACTCTCCATGACACCAATCTTAGAGTTAGAGTTGTTTGCTGTGTGTGCAATTGATTTCATGGTTCTGTTTGTGAGCTCCCATGGGATAAAGTATATTCTGGTAGTGGTTGACTATGTTTTTAAATAAGTGTAGGCGGTTGTGCTTCCTAACAATGAGGGCAAAAGTGTTATCGCATTTTCAAACAAGAACATTTTTTCCCAATTTGGAACTTATTGTGCTATATTAGTGATGGTAGGTCTCATATCTGTAATCATCTTTTTAAGGCCCTCATCAAAAAATATGGTGTGAAGCATAAAGTCGCAACACCTTACCATCCTCAGATGAGTGGGCAGGTTGAGGTCTTCAATCATGTGATCAAGACCCATATTAGTGAAGAATTTGAATGTTAATAGGACTGACAGGTCAAGGACAATGATTTGTGGGCTTATCGGATAGCTTTTAAGACCTTCATAGGTGACTCTCCGTATCATCTTATGTGCGTTTGCTGGTTGAACTTTAGCGCAAATCACTATGGGCATTAAAAAGCTCAATTTTGAGTGGCATAATGTAGCTAACTTGAGGATGAGCAAGGTGAATGATTTGGATGAATTCTAGCTCTGAGATAATACATCTCTATGCAAATAAAAAATAAAGTTGTATCATGGCAAGAAGATCAAAAAAAGAGAGTGAGGTTATATGGTCTTGTTATATAATTCAAGACTTTGCTTGTTTCCTGTAAAGTTAAAGTCTAGGTGGTATGAACCATTTAATGTACTTAAGGTGTACCCGCATGGTTCTATTAAGTTAAAATGAGATGGTAAAGCATTATTCAAGGTGAATGAGCAGTATGTCAAGCATTATATTGGAAATATTAATGATGTAAAAATTTGTCTTGAAGTGAGCCTTGGCGAAGTTTGAGTATCCAAGGAAATCGAGTCATGCTGCGATGCGAAATCAAATGCTCTATGGGAGGAAACCCATGGGATTGTTGGTAAATTCTAAGCAACCAATATATCCACATCATGCAACGATGTTATATCAAGCGCTGGTTGGTTGGCAACCCAATATTTTCGTGTTCACGTTATTTTATTTTTTGTAGGAGTAAAACATGAGAAAATAAATGGTAAAAAATAACAAAATTCAGAAAATTCCAGGTAAGGGGTTTACTAACCCACTTATGGGGGTCATAAGTCCCACCTAAGCTAGGTAAGTGATGAAGTAGATGTCAGAGGGAAAATATAAGAATTTGGGTTCTCTGAACTTTTACTTACGAACCCACTTACTGGGGTAATTGAAATCAAAATCAAATTTCAGAGGGATTTAAAATTTTCTGCCACTTATGACGGAGCACTTACGGGTCATAAGTAGCACTTTCATGCCGTAAGTGGCCAAAAGAATTTAGGTTAGAATTTTCAAAAATTGGATCGAACCCAAGTAGATCTATCCCAATTCAGCATAGGAACACATTTTAAAACCCCAAATACCCGATCCTATTCCCCATTATTCTTAATTTTTGTAACTCTCTCTTAAATTCAAACCTTCCACATCCTTGTTAACAAGATAAATGACTAATATCCCCTAACGACCAATCAGCTGCATGCACAAAGAATAATTCTTAGGGTTTTATCAGGCTTCATCAACTCCCTACTTCTAGCACTTGCAACTACTGTAAAATTTTTGGCTCCTACTAGTATTAAATTATGTTATTAACAAAAGAACTGAGTTTTTACTGAAAATCATCTTGATAATCAAATAAAACTCATGAATCTTTATAATAGAAGTCTAGAATGGTTTCTATGTGAAATTTTTGCATTGCTTTTGGTTAAAAAATCTGTAAACATGACCTTAATGGAATTAGAAATTGAAAAAGTAGATGAAAACCAAAAATTTTCACGCAATAATAGTGATCTTGAACTTGATAATGTTGTTCTGGATTAAATTGGACTTACAAAATGCAAAATGCACAGTATGGGGATAAGAAATTTGAGAAAATTTGAAGTACCCTTAGGAGGGTACCTACGATGGTATATGATCCTCGTAAGTAGAACTTATGGGACGTTAGTGACCTTGTCGATGTTAGACTTGAAGACCTAAAGTTGTAAGGATTTGTCTGACACTTATGAGGACACCTACAACCCCCTTCAGTGGAACTTACGTCCCGTAAGTAGGGTCGTAAGTTCCCTACACTGGGTGTTTTGATTTTTCTTCAAACTTTTTGTTCCCTTCTTCTATTCTAAGAACTAACAACTATATTTTTAGGTACCATGGCACCTAAGAACTCTCAAAATAAAAGAGTTCAATCTAGGTTCCGGGAGGAGTCCCCACAGTGTAGTAGCTCAGTGAAGGAGTACCCAATTTACCCGGACAGACCTTTGACCTCACGATAGAGTAGGGGTCACTCTCAGATACTAGATGAGGCTACAGTAGCTATTGTTAATATTAAATTAGGTATCTAGGGCACCCAGCCTACCCCAGCACAGACTCAGTTGGGCACCTAACCCGCACCGACATAGGTTGAGGTCCAGATAACTATACTTAGACTTGTTCTCACATTGAGGATGAAAAAGGACCAAACCTTACCTCCACACTTTCCCTAGTTTGATGAGAGAGAGAACGATTTTGAGGATTGTCCAGAGAATGAGGTAGATTCACATGTTGGGTTTGGAGATGAGGTTCAGTCTGGAATAGTGTATGGTTCCATAGAGAAGAGAAAAGATGCACACGGCTCCTAGTCTAAGGAGGGGTCGAAGGATGCATTAGGTTTGGTGAATGAGTCAGCATCAGTTGCACCTTATTATGTGGAGGGTACAAATCAGGTGCCGCTGTAGATTTCATCATATTTCATAAATAACACACAACAACCTACACAGGATGCTCATCCTCCTATTCTACCACCGATTATTCCGACATCTGACTCTACACCTGTCTCATTTATGCCTATAGCTAAGATAAGCCCAATATAGTGTGTAGAGGAGATGCAACATATATTTGAGATGGATAGAAATATCACTGATATGGGCCTGCCCAAGAGAGCCATTGTTGTTGAGAGAAGAATAGATTTGATTAGGCTAGTAGGGGCACTAGAGCTGAGAGCCTCATTTGATTGGTACAGGTTGGATTGAATAATTCGGCCCAAGGATTCTTACAGCCTGGAACTGGTCTGGGAGTTTTATGCTTCCTACGTATCGACGCTCCACTTGACTGCTCCATGAGAGGGTAGAGCAGTTGAGCAGCCCTTGTTGGAGCATACCTTAGTATAAGGGGTCAGAGTAGATATATCTGTGGTACCCATCCACCGAGTTCTATTTGGGCCAAAGTATGAGAGGACTGACATTTACAACTGAGTTTTATTTTAGGATAAGAATATCTCAGGATAGATGCGCCATAATATATACTGACTTTTGACAGTGGAGAATTAATTTGGCAAGGTGGATAGCTCGCTATATTTCAGATTTAGGAAAGAATGCCCCCTGGATAGAGGGTAAGGAGAAGATTACGAAGGCAATATTACATTTTTTAGTAAAATTTTGGTGGACCATGGTACGGTTCAGGTTAAGTTTGACTATGTTAGATAACGTTGTTATATAAAAAAGAGTCGCACTAATTTCTAGTTTAATTATGGGGTATAGGTAGACTTTGTGGCGCTGATCAGTTTGGAGATACATGATCGAGCTTTTGATAAGACCATTACCATGTAATGCCCCTCATTTTGGGCTAAAACATAGACCATGATTCCGATGTGTTGATAAATCCTGAAGCCATAAAATCCTATGCCAATATGGCATGTTAATTATTTCTGTAGCATGTGAATCCATTCAAGCTTGAATTTACACCATAGAGGTCCTTCAACTCAAGGACGAGTTGAAACTATTTTGATCGACTAAGTTTTAGTGGATGTTGTAAATTGTGTTAGTTTCCATTTACCATAACTCTCTATATATGTCGAATTAACAAGCCTACTATGTGTCAAATAATAGGTCTTCGAGTTAGCTTTCCAACGATACCAATTTTGGTAAAATTCAACACCCGAGCAATAAGTTATGGCCTTTCAAAGTGATATGCGTCACCTAACCAATCGCCCATGGCCAATGGAAAGCATAGGCGATAGCCAAGGCAGCGCCTATGCAAACATAGGCGATAGCCTAAGCGGCTCCTATGTAAACATACGCAATGGAATGGGCGGCGCCTATGTAAAGAATTCAAGTGACTTAAACACTCCGTTTTGGGAACAAAATGGTCCTTTTCCACCCTTACTTATCCCTAAAACATGAAATTCCGTTTCAAGGACCCCAAAATACACCTTCATTCATCAAAAGTGCTCAAAGATTCTCCTTAGGGGTATAAAATAAAAACCCAAGAAACTCGAGATTCAACCGGAGGTTTTAGGAATAAATTGCATATTTGGAGTCCTCTCGACATAGGCTTCGAGAAGCATCTAATATTTGTGGTAATCGAGGTACGTGAGGTTATCCAAAAATCTCATGGGTGTAGTTTTTATGAACATGCATGCTTTTAAATGGGGGTTTTCAATCAAATGCTAATAACTTGTTTTCAATATGATTTCTAAGTCATTTTTCTTTATGTCATGGGAATTGTTTGCCTATATACTTCAACGGTTCAGAGGCCCAGTCTAGGGGTCAAGAGAATCAGTAGATCATTCAGACAGAGTTACAAAGATAAGTGGTGAGCCTTCTATGTTTCAGAAGGTCTTATGTCCTATAGTCCTTGTTTCTTATATTTAGTTTTGGGGTCTACTGGGGGCCTTGTCCCAGTTTATATACAATTACTTCACTCAGTCATTTGTTAGAGATTTCCACAGATAGTTGTTTAGAGGTTGATTGATGTTGAGTGAAACTTTTTTCCTTGTTATTGTTTCTTTACATATTTATGACCATGTTTCAAAATTATTGTGTTTCTTCTGCATTACTTTTATCACACAAATTAGGTGCATGATTACCAGACAGAGGGGGGTGTTTTGGGCCTTCATGGTTCAAAATGCTCATCATGGCCAGACCCTGATTCGGGTCGTGAAAAACTTGGTATCAAAGCATGGTTCATGGTCCCAGGGTGTCTACAAAATTGCATCGGGCGGAGTCCTATTTATGGGTGTGTAGCGCGCCATACTTATAAGTAGGAGGCTACTAGGCATTCAGGAAATCTTTCCCTTCTTTGTGATTTAGTTCGTGCTTCAGAGTCTGAACTGTACCCTAATCAATGATCACTTATGTTTTAAAAACACAGTTATTCCTCCACGTCGTATCATCGATTAGAATGCTCAATAAGATGAGGTCCGTCCCACCCATGGGATGCGAACCTGTAATAGGGCTCACACTCCAAAATTTATCCCTACTCTGGTTGTCACTCCATTCCCGACCAGTCTACCTCAGGCTCCGCGGACTAATGTCAACCATCCCCTAACTGCTCAGGGAGATATTTTAAATGTAGAATTCAGATGTTCAATTCATATGTTGACACAGTTGGTAGCTAACCAGGATCAACGATCAGAAGATGTTGGGTCTGCATCTGTTACGTCTGAGGCTACTAGGGTCGGACATTTCATGAAGATGAACCCACCTAAGTTCACTGACACCAAGGTGGAGAAAGATCCACAGGAGTTCGTGGATGAGATGGAAAAGATCTTTAAGGTAATGCACGTGGATGAGGTTGAAGGGGTAGAACTAGAAACCAATCAGCTCAAGGACGCTGCGAATCAGTGGTATGCTGACTAGGAAGATGCAAAAGGTGAGAGTGTTGAGCCCATAGTTTGGGGCAAATTTGTGGAAGCTTTCCTTGATTGATTCTTTCCTCTGGAGTTGAGGGAGACCAAAGAAGAAGAGTTTATGAATCTGAAGTAGGGCAGTATGAGTGTCCAGGAGTATACTTTGAAGTTTAATAACCTAGCCTGCTATGCACCAGAGTTGAGTAGTGATATGAGAGCCCAGATGAAGAAATTTGCGTTTGGCCTTGCTGATAACCTGGTACTTGAGTGCCAGGGGGCTATGTTGAATAAGGAGTTAGACTTTGCTCGACTGACCGTTCATATGCAACAGGCGGAAGAGAAGAATAAAAAGATTACTGAATTTAGAGAGAAAGACAAACAGGCTAAGAGAGATAGATCTACGGACCATCATCAGAGTCAGCTGCAGAGTGGTAACTGGGTAATAAGTGGTCGAAAAAAAAGAAGTTTTGGAATAATGCACAGTCAGCTGCCAGCGCCCCAGTACCCAGACCACCAAAAGACAGACAAACTCAGAGTTTTCACACTCCTCATCGATCCAAAGCTCTAGGTACATAGTCTCAGGTCAGTGTGGCCTAGCAACGTCGTACTTATCCTTGGTGCGAGGTTTGCGGAAGGAATCATCTAGGGAAGTGCTGGTTTGAGGGGAGACGCTGCTATACTTGTGGCAAAGTGGGTCACCTTCATAGAAATTATCCTTCTGTTGGAGGAAATATGGGGGGGCTAAATCCCAAGCCGCCTTCACAGCTCTTCTTCCTAAGAGTGCCCCTTCAGCTGCCGGGAGCGGTCGCAATCTATTATATTCTTTGACTAACCGCCAGGACGCGGTAGCTTCACCAGATGTTATCACCGGTATGTTGCAAATCTTCTCTCGTGATGTTTGTGTATTGCTTGATCTCAAGTCTACTTTATCTTATGTGACCCCTTATATGGTTGTTGGTTTTAGGTTTAAGCCCAAAGTTATTCTAGAACCCTTCTCTGTTTCTACTCCTGTAGGTGATTCTGTTGTTGCTAGAAGGGTGTATAGAAATTATGTTGTGTCTATTCATAGCAAGGAAACTGTGGCAGACCTTATAGAACTTGATATGATAGATTTTGATGCCATCCTTGGGGTAGACTGGCTCCATTCGTGTTATGCCACCCTTGATTGCAGAACCCGAAAGGTCACTTTTTCTTTCCCAAAAGAGACACCAATTGTATGGGCAGGGAGTTCTGTGGAACCTAGAGGTCACTTTATCTCTTATCTTAGAGCCCAAAAGCTTATCTCCAAAGGTTGTATGTACCATCTAATTCGAGTAAAAGATTCAAAAGTTGAAAATCTTCCTCTGCAGTCAATCCCTGTACTGAATGAATTCCCAGAAGTCTTTCCCAAAGATCTCCCATGGATACCCCCTGATAGGGAGATAGATTTTGGCATTGATGTGTTGCTAGACACTCGTCCTATTTCTATTCCGCCATATAGAATGGCTTTCGCGGAACTAAAGAAGTTAAAGGAACAGCTTGCAAACTTCCTCGACAAAGGTTTTATTCGTCCTAGTGTTTCCCCATGGGGTGCACCCGTGCTCTTCGTGCGAAAGAAGGATGGGTCCCTTCATATATGCATAGACTACCGCCAGTTGAATAAGGTCATGATTAAAAATAAATATCCTCTTCCTAGGATTGACGACCTTTTTTACCAGCTTCAGGGTGCCAAGTGTTTTTCAAAAATAGACCTTCATTTGGGTTTTCATCAGTTGAAAGTTAGGGAGTCAGACGTTCCCAAGACAGCTTTCCGAACTCGATATAGTCACTATGAATTTCTAGTCATGTCCTTCGGGTTAACTAATGCCCCTGCAGCCTTCATAGATCTTATTAATAGAGTGTTTCATCAGTTTCTTGACTTGTTCTCTATTGTATTTATTAATGATATTCTAATCTATTCTAAGAGTAAAGAGGATCACGCTAATCACCTCAGAATTATTCTTCAGACCCTTAAGGATCATCAGCTGTTGCCAAATTTTCTAATTGTGAATTCTGGTTAGATGCTATTGCTTTCCTGGGGTATATTGTGTCCAGTGAAGGATAAGAGTGGATCACCAGAAAGTTGAAGCAGTAAGAAAATAGCCCAGACCCACGACTCCAATCGATATTCGGAGCTTCTTGGGTTTAGCAAGGTATTACAAAAGGTTCGTAGAGAGTTTTTCTTCTATAGCTGCTCCGCTTACTAAACTGACTCAGAAGAAAATGAAGTTTGTATGGTCTGGCTTGTGTGAAAATAGCTGGCTTGTGTGAAAATAGTTTTGAGAAGTTGAAAGAGCTAACTACTGCTCCTGTTTTAACCCTTCCCAAGGGTGTAGATGATTTTATGGTTTATTGTGATGCATCCCGTGTGGGACTTAATTGTGTATTGATGTAGCGTGGTAAGGTGATAGCTTGTGCATCTAGGCAGTTAAAGGTGCATGAGCGCAATTACCCCACTCATAACTTGGATTTAGCAGCGGTGGTGTTTGCACTTAGAATCTGGAGGCAGTATCTCTATGGAGTGCATGTTGATATTTATACTGACCATAAGAGTTTGCAGTATGTTTTCTCACAGAAATAATTGAACCTTAGGTAGAGGCGTTGGATGGAGCTTTTGAAAGATTATGATATGAGTCTGCATTACCATCCGGGCAGGGCAAATGTTGTAGCCGACACCCTCAGTAGGTTGTCTATGGGCAGCCTTTCTCATGTAGAAGAAGGAAAGAAAGAGATGGTGAAGAATATTCACCTCCTTGCAAATCTGGGAGTGCGACTCTTAGATTCCAAAGATGGAGGGGTGATTGTTCATAAGTTATCTAAGTCATCCCTTTGTGCTTAAGTTAAGAAAAAGCAGGTTGAAGATCCCATCTTGATGCAAATCAAGAAAGATGTGGGTCAACAAAAGGTTATGTCGTTTGAAATTGGTGGTTATGGTATTCTAAGATTTCAGGGTAGGTTGTTCATTTTGAATGTTGATGGGCTGCGGGAAAGAGTCCTTAATGAGGTCCACACTTCGAGGTATGTCGTTAACCCAGTCTCTACTAAGATGTACCATGACCTGAAAACCTTGTATTGGTGGAATAACATGAAACATGATGTAGTTGATTTTGTGTCCAAGTGTTTGAACTATCACAAGTGAGGTAGAACACATGAGGCCAGGTGGTACTTCCAAAGAAATAGCCCTGCCTTTATGGAAGTAGGAGATGATAAATATGGACTTCATTACAGGACTTCCGAGATGCCGAAACTAGTATGATTCTATATGGGTAATTATAGATCAGTAGACAAGGTCAACCCACTTTTTGCCTGTGAGGACTAATTATTTGGGAGAGGGCTGTGCTAAGATTTACATTGACGAGATAGTTCGGTTGCATGGGGCACCAGTGTCCATTATATCCAATAAAGGTATGCAGTTTTCATCTCAATTCTGGAGATCTTTTCAGAAGGGTTTAGGTACATAAGTAAATTTGAGCACAACTTTCCACCTTCAGACAGATGGGCAAGCTGAGTGTACCATTCAGATCCTCGAGGACATGTTGAGGGCATGCTTCATTGATTTCAAAGGTAGTTGGGTAGATCACCTACCACTGGTTGAATTTGCTTACAATAATAGTTACCATGCCAGCATCAAGATGGCTCCTTTTGAGGCTTTGTATGGGAGGAGATGTAGGTCTCTGATAGGATGGTATAAAGTGGGTGAGACTCAGTTGTATGGGCCTGATCTTGTTCATCAGGTGATGGAGAAAGTGAAGATCATTAGAGAACAACTCAAGACTGCTCAGAGTCGTCAGAAGCCCTATACCGATGTTCGGAGAAGAGAACTAGAGTTTGAAGTTGGTGATTGGGTGTTTCTCAAGGTTTCTCCTATGGAAGGAGTCATGCAGTTTGGAAAAAGGAGTAAATTAAGCCCTCACTATGTAGGGCCATATCAGATTCTGAAAAAGATTGGTACAGTTGCTTATGATCTAGAATTTCCTGCAAGTTTGGGTTCCGTTCATCCGATATTCCATGTACCCATGTTGAAGAAATGCATTGGAGATCATTCTCTGGCATTGCCAGTAGAGGGTATCAAAGTGATAGACTCCTTGTCTTATGAAGAAGAGCCCATTGAAATTTTAGATCGCCAAGTTTGAAAGCTAAGAAGCAAAGAGATAGCCTCGGTAAAGGTACTGTGGATGAATCAGAAAGTCGAAGAAGCAACTTGGGAGTCAGAAGATGAAATGAGGATTAAATATCCCAATTTGTTTGCTTCGATGGAGGATGAGAAAGAAGGTATTATTCCTATATTATCTTTCCTAGTCCTTTATTATGCTTGAAATCGTGTCTGTCTGTGTCCCGCATCATCATTCGGGGATGAATGATCCTAAGGGGGGGATAATGTAACGCCCCGCATTTCGGGCTACAACATAGACCATGATTCTGATGTGTTGAAAAATACCAAAGCCATAAAATCCTATGCCAATATGGCATGTTAATTATTTGTCTAGCATGTGAATCTATTCAAGCTTGAATTTATACCATAGAGGTCCTTCAACTTAAGGACGAGTTGAAACTATTTCGATCGACTAAGTTTTAATGGATGTTGTAAATTGTGTCAGCTTCCATCAACTATAACTATCTGTATATGTCAAATTAGGAAGCCTACTATGTGTCAAATGATAGTTCTTCGAGTTAGATTTCCAACGATACCAATTTTGCTAAAATTCGACACCCAAGCAAGAAGTTATGGCCTTTCACAGTGATATGCACCGCCTAACCAATCGCCTATGGCCACTAGAAATCATAGGCGATAGCCTAGGCGGCGCCTATGTAAACATTGCCGATAGCCTAGGTGGCGCCTATGTAAACATAGGCAATGGGATGGGCAACACCTATGTAAAGAATTCAAGTAACTTAAACACTCCGTTTTCGGAACAAAATGGTCCTTTTCCACCCTTACTTAGCCCTAAAACATGAAATTTAGTTTCAAGGACCCCAAAATACACCTTCATTCATCAAAAGTGCTCAAAGATTCTCCTTAGGGTTTCAAAATAAAAATCCAAGCAACTCGAGATTCAACCGGGAGTTTTAGGAACAAATTGCCTATTTGGAATCCTCTCTACGTAGGCTTCGAGAAACATCTAATATTTGTGGTTATCGAGATACGTGGGGTTATCCAAAAATATCATGGGTGTAGTTTTTATGAACATGCATGCTTTTAAATGAGGGTTTTTAATCAAATGCTAATAACTTGTTTTCAATATGATTTCTAGGTCTTTTTTTCTTTTTGTTATGGGAATTGTTTGCCTATACACTTCAACGGTTGAAACCATGCATATGTTATTTGAGATTTTCCATGGAAGTTTAATAAATAAGAATGATAAATTGCTTTGAAATTCCCATGATAATGTCTTGATACCCCATATCATACTGTGACCAACAAAAGAGAGCATGAATTTGAAATAAATATTGTTCACCACTTATAAATGATGAAGCACCTTGGTTTTTACATGATAATGCATATGTGGAAGTGATATTGATAACTTGCAAGTCGGGTATGATGATACCCTATAGAATATGATATGTGATTGAATTAGATGAAATTTGAATGCATTGATTTTACATGAGATAGGTGGATGCCCGAAGAAGGCATTTGAGTGTAAGGGCTCATCACTGGAAAACGTGTTTACCGACTTGGAAATTTGGTACCAGGCTAAGTGATCTTGTGTACTTGACTTTATGTCATTCCCAAATTGGGACTATAGGTAGGAGCCTGGGCTAAGTGATCTTGTGCACTACCATTGGGTCGAGACACCATGCTTCATGGTCTTGTGTGTCTCTCCCTCACTTATACTCTAATCTTGGCAGCAACCGAGGTTAGACAGTTGGTGTATATTATGTAGGGTATTCCACCTAGCTCAGTTGTATTTCATAGTTGTTGAGAAACTATTGCATTATGCCCATGTGTTTTCAAATGATTTGAAACGAAATTACTTTATAATGGCTCTCAACCTCTCAGGTTCAGAGGCCCAGTCTAGGGGTTAAGAGAATCAGTAGATCATTCAGACAGAGTTACAGAGACAAGTGGTGAGCCTTCTATGTTTTGGAAGGTCTTATGTCCTGCAGTCCTTTTATCTTATATTTAGTTTTGGGGTCTACTGGGGGCCTTGTCCCAGTTTATATACATTTACTTGACTTAGTCATTTGTTAGAGATTTTCGTAGACAGTTGTTTAGAGGTTGATTGATGTTGGGGGAAACTTATTTCCCCGTTATTGTTTCTTTTTATATTTATGACCATGTTTCTGAATTATTGTGTTTATTCCACATTACTTTGATCATACGAATTAGGTACATGATTACTAGATAGATAGGGGTGTTTCGAGCCTTTATGGTTCGAAATGCTCGTCATGGCCAGGCCCTAATTCGGGTTGTGACATACTATTCTCTTTTATTAACTTATTCAGTAGTTATGTGAGGTAGACAGAGTGTCGAATATACCTGATATTGATAGAAGGATTGAGGTGATGATCATATTGGCTATTGGTTTGATCAAGGATTTGGCTAACTCGATCCTTGCATAGAGAGCTCAACCACCTCCTACTGTGATTCCAGTCTATTGTGAGGGACCGCCAATTCTAGATAAGGCTATTGATAGGCTGAAAGATGGTGATGATATCGAGATGGGTAAGCAGAGGGCCTAGCCTGAGATTGCTACTGGGGGAAGGACCCCCGACTACTGCTACTTTAACCCCAAATTCTATATCCGAGCTGACTGAGGCATCTACTGTGCCCCCTACCCTGATACTATGAGAGTTTTTATAAAGATTGATTGATCGGTAGGATAAGCTAACAGCACACCATACTGATACAGAGACTCAACTTGCGATATTGTATGCATAGATCCAGCCTTGGGTCCAGACAACTCTAGAGAGTGTTGAGGCTCAGATGAGGGTTGAGATGTAGGGTGAAATATTGGAATTTAGGAGTGAGTTGCATGCCTTAATTGATGCCTTTGAGGGCTAAGTGAGTGTATAGTTTAGCGAGGTATATGCATTGGATCTGTCTAAGATGTGAGTAGATGGGCACCTTACGCACTGAGGTACCTGATAAGTCATCAATTTGATGATTTATTAACACCTTTTAAGCCTAAATTATCATTCTTTTCCATTGATTTGATGTTAATCTCTAACTTAATGCTCATTTATTTAGGTAAAAGGAAAAAAGAAAAGATCGACAAGTCATTCAAGTCAACAAAAAGCCAAATATGAATGAAAAGAGTCATCCGCTTTGTATCTGCCTTGCACCCACTTTGCATCTGGAGCTTTTGTCCATCTTCTCTCTATCTGCTCTTCATCCGCTTTGGATCCACTCAAGCAGATCAAGAGCAAGGTGATAATTTTATAATTTTGTCAAATATTGAAATGGGACCTAAAGAAGGGTTCCTAGCTCATTTTCAAGACCTAGCCTTCATATTTCAACTTAGCATCTCTCTTAGCATCTTAGCTTCTCTCTTTTCATATTATCACCTAAATTTTCATGTTAGTGATTTTCCATTGAAGATTTATTGAACTTCTAAGTTTGGAGCTATATTCTCTCTACTTCTCATGAATGAAGTCAATGATAACTTTGGTATATTTTTACACTTTTATATATGAGTAGTTAATTCTAAAGCTTGGAGTTATGCTTGCTTAGGTTGTGGTAGTGTATGGGTGTTAGCTAATTATTCTTCTAATTATTTATTTGTAATAGGTGTTGAATTTATTCCATGATTTAACTAAGGTTTGGGGGTTGCGAACCCCAACCACCCTTGATCCTATGTCATTCTTGAAAGAGGGGACATGGGTGAGAAATAAATGCAACCAATAACTTGATTAATTTAATTTAATGACATCTCTTAGACATAAGGATGTCAATTAAGGCAATAGATGTGGAAAATTGTCACACTTGTGAGGTGTTCGAAAGAACCCATTTGTGAAATTTGATGTCATAATTGAAAGATTGACACTAATACATTGACATCTAGTGACTTTTAGCTAAAAGTTGGATAAATTGACCCAAGCATGAACCCACTCCTAGAATCGCATAACCCCAAGACCTATTCTCAATTGAAGTCACTCTTAGCATTTTTCAACGTCAAGATAGTTCTCTAAAATTGATGTAATTATCACTATAAACACATTCAAACTAATTCCTCCATTTTACATTTATGTTTGTTTTATTCACATTCCAGGTCACCTTTTAGTAGAATATCAACACTCTTGAATTTTGAATTCCATGCTTTTACTCCTTCTGGATTCAACTCCAACCTATGTTGGGTTATTGTATTGACAACGGTCGCTTACACCCATTCAAGAGTGTAATTTAAGCGTTATCAAAAATGGTGGCGTTACCGGGGAGTGAAATATAGTTTTCACTCTTGTAGTGCTTTTAGTTACTTTGGGTTAGCCGTAGTGTTTTATTTTACATTTTTTGGTGTTTTTTTCTTTCTCAGGTGTGCATAATATTGTACATGATATTATGTGTCAACACGGTAGTCATACCGGGATGATTGATGGGTATCTTGAGGACGAGGATCACCTCGGTGATGCGGGCCGAGCTAGTGTTGCTTATATTCCAACGATGGAAGAAAATGTATTATTTCATGTTACTAGCGTGATGATTCACTTTCTTCAAATGAAAGGGTTATTTGGAGGTCAAGCACATGAGGATGCGAATCTACACTTAATGAATTTTATTGAGGTGTGTTCTCTATTCGACATGCCCCACATATCTCAAGAGTCAATTCAGTTGTGTATTTTCTCATTCTCTTTAATGAGAGAAGTGGTCTTATAGTTTGGTCTTTTTCTGCGGGGTCTATCACTTCATGGGTTGGGCTCATGAAGGCATCCTTGGAAAGATACTTTCCCCCTTCTCGAATGTTGCAACTAAGGAATGAAATCATTAACTTTTGCCAACTGAATGGCAAACCATTATATGCTGCTTGAAAATGATTCAACAACAATTTAATAAAATTCGCAAACCATGAGGTTCCGGGTAAAATGCTCCTTTGAATTTTCTATAGGGCATTGGATCAACTAAACAAAACAATAGTTGATAATGCGATTGGGGGTTCTATTGTTAGACTATCGTATGGTATTGCATCAACCTTATTAGATTAAGTGACTAATAAAAGTAGAGGGTAGCACGGAAGAGATACTGAGGTAGCCGTAGGGGCTCTCTCCGCATCTTTTGTGAGCCAAGAGAAAAAGAAAAAAGATGAAAAAGAGATGCAAATATGGATAAAGTGATAACGCAACTTAATTTTCTCACAAAGCATATGATGGAAACTCCTCCTAAGGCAGTTAATGTCGTTACTTCTAAGAGTGCTAAAGCTTATGATAATGAGGAAATAGAGTCTATTGATGAAGAAATTTGGTTCTTATCGAACCAATCAGGGGGTTCCCTCCCTACCTACAAAAGGCAAGGTGGTAATCAAGGTTGGATAAAAAAAGATCATGATAGAGATTAGCGTGATAGAGATCATGATAGAGATTAGGATTGGAAAGATAAGTAAAGAGATTATGATCGATACATACCTTTAAATGATCGGGCAAAGGGTAAAGAGTCAAGTTCCATTGACCCAGATAAGATCAAAAATGAAAATGTCCTTTCTCGAATTTTAATGGGTGTTGAGGGGACTTACAAGATGGTGAGAGAAATAAAAGGTTACTTCTCACAACTAAATCAAATGGTGACATCTCACTCAGCCTCTATCAAGCAATTTGAAACTCAATTAGGCCAAATCTTGACACAACCTAATATAAGACCAAAGGGTGGATTACCTAGTGATATGGTTGTCAATCCTAAAATTTATGCTCAAATCATATCTATTGTCAGTAGGAGTGATCGAAATCTTGATAAAGATGTCATTGATCTTGGTGAAAACCCCAATTAAAAGGCAAATAAAAAATAAGCCAATGAAAAGAGAAAGCGGCTAGAAAAGCCAAATTATAATAATCCAAAGCATAATGAGACAAGTGTTGAACGGTTAGTGGTAGTTGATGAAAATATTGAAAGTGAGAAAGCTCCTAAGGCGGTTAATGATGATATCCCAAAAGTGGATGAAACTCTAATTGTTCCATTGCCACAAATAAAAATCCTCCCCTATTCCCACAAAGGCTCAAGAAGAAGGATGATAACACCAAGTTCAAGAAGTTTCTTACAAAGTTTAGCAATTTATCGATGAATATTCCTTCTCTATAATCCTTACAAGAGATGCCTGATTATGCTAAATTTATGAAGGACTTGGTTGTAAAAAGAAGAGAGTCTTGGATTTTGAAAAAATTAAGGTAACCCACAATTGTAGTGCTGTAATGTCTAAAACAATGGTGGTGAACAAAGAAGACCTGGGTGCATTTACAATTCCTTGCTCTATCGGGGTCTACAAATTTGGAAAAGCATTGTGTGATCTTGGGGAAAGTATTAATTTGATGCAATTTGTTGTGTTTCCAAATTTAGACTTGGGTGCTCCTAAGCCTACCACCATGAGGCTTCTAATGGCCGATCGTTCAATCAAAATCCTGTTGGTGTGTTGTATGATGTTTTGGTAAAAGTTGATCGGTTTATCTTTCTGGACGACTTTATTATTCTTGATTATAAGATTGATCATGAGGTCCCAATTATTCTTGGTAGACCTTTTTTAGCTACCGAAAGGGCCTTAGTGGATGTGGAATGTGGGGAGATGAAATTTTGGGTGAACAATGAAGAAGTATCCTTCAATGTGTGTAAGTCCATGAAGCAACCTATGGACTTGCAAGTTATTTTAGTGATTGATGTGGTTGATGATGAGGTAGCTAATACCGTTGAAATAGATCTTATGAATAACTCCTTGGTAGGTGTGTTGTGGAACTTTGGAAGTGAAGTAATTGAAGAGTATGATGAAGTAGTTTCTTCGTTGATGGTTCTTGTATTTTATACAAGAATTCAGAAAAATTGGATCTTGATTTGAAAAATTGTGAGAGTCTACCTGCCAAGACATCCATTATTGAACCTCCTGAACTCGAACTTAAGTTGTTACCATCCCACCTCCAATATGTATTCTTGGGTAAGTATAATACATTGCCAATTATTGTTGCGGGTGATCTTGAATCTTGCCAAGTGGATGCCTTTAAATTGATTGTGAAAAAGTTTATTCATTCTATCGAGTGGACTATAGCAGACATTATAGGCATTGCTCCTGGAATTTACTATCATAAAATCAAGCTATGTATTGATCATGTTCCTAGTGTGGAACACCAAAGGAGACTAAATCAACCGATGCAAGAGATGGTCAAGAAGGAAATCATTAAGTGGCTTGATGCGGGAGTTGTCTACCCTATTTCCAAAAGCATATAGGTGAGTTCGGTCCAATGAGAATAATGATCTTGTACCTATGCGTCTAGTCACGGGTTGTAGAGTGTGTATGGATTATCGTAAATTAAACTCATGGATCGAGAAAGACCACTTTTCTATTCCCTTTATGGATCAAATGTTGGATAAACTAGCCAATCGAGGTTTGTATTGTTTGTTTCCTTGATGGTTAGTCGGGGTACAATCAAATTTGCATCACCCCAGAAGACCAAGAAAAGACCACCTTCGCTTGTCCTTATGGCACATTTTCTTTCAAGCGCATGCCTTTTGGGTTATGCAACGAAACCGGCTACATTCATATTATCCATTTTTCGAATATGGTAGAGGATACAATGGGGGTTTTAATGGATGACTTTGCGTGGTTGGTGATTCATTTGACTCTTGCCTTGCTCACTTGAGTAAAGTCCTTGAACGATGTATGGAGACTAATCTTGTTTTGAATTGGAAAAGGGCATTGTTCAAGGCCACAAAATTTCAGGAAAGGGCATCCAAGTGGATCAAGCAAAAGGTAAGGTAATTGCTAAGTTACCCCCACCAATCTCCGTGAAGGTCACTAGAAGTTTTCTTGGTCATGCCAGGTTCTATCGACATTTCATTAAGGATTTCTCGAAGATCGCTCATCCTTCGTGCAAGCTTCTTAAAAAGAAAGTAAAATTTGAATTTGATGATGATTCTTTAAAGTCTTTTAATTGTCTCAAGGAACTCCTTATGTTGTTTCCTATCATAGTAGCCCTGGATTGGTCATTGCCATTTGAATTAATGTCTGATGCAAGTGGTGTTGCTCTAGGTTCAGTATTTTTCCAAAGAAGAGAGAAGTTGTTCCATCCGATTTACTATGCAAGCAAGACGTTGAATGATTCTCAATGTAATTATATAGTTACGAAACAAGAGTTGTTAGAGGTGGTGTATGTTTTTGAGAAGTTTCAAGCCTATTTGTTAGGTACGAAAGTGGTTATGCACATGGACCACTATGCTCTTAGATATCTCATGGACAAGAAAGAGGCAAAACCTCAGTTTATTAGGTGGATATTGCTCTTGCAAGAGTTTGATTTTGAAGTAAAGGATTGAAAAAGGTGTGAAAATCAAGTAGCCGATCACCTTTCCCACCTTAAATCCAATCCTGAAAAGCTGGGTGATATTGATATTGATGACGCCTTCTCGGATAAGTTAGTCATTTCACTTTTGGGAAGTGTTGCACCGTGGTATGCGAATTATGCTAACTATGTTGTAAGTGGTGTGCTTTTCGACGAGATCAATCATTATCAAATAAAGCAATTCCTATTTGATGTGAAAAAATAATTTTGGGATGAACCGTTCTTATTTAGGGAGTGTGCGTATAGTGTGATCCATCGGTGTGTCATGGGGGCGGAAATGAGCGATATTCTTGAGGCTTGTCACTCTTCTTCGGTCGGTGGTCATCATGGTGGGATCAGAACAGCTGCTAAGGTTCTTCAAAATGGATACTATTGGCTTACCCTTCATAGAAATACTTATGAGTTGGTCAAAACATGCCCTCAATTCCAAATGCATGGGGTGTTTCAAGGAGGCACGAGATGCCTCTTAAGCTCAATCTCGAGGTTGAACTATTTGATGTGTGGGGGATTAATTTTATGGGTCCCTTTGTGAGCTCATATGGTAATAAATATATCTTGGTAGACGTCAATTATGTCTCGAAGTCGGTGGAGGAAATTTCTTTACCAAACAACAAAGGAAAGTGTGTCACTTTTTTCTTGAAGAAGTAAATCTTTCCAAGGTTCAGGACTCCAAGGGCAATTATTAGTGATGGCAGCTCTCATTTTTGTAATCAGGTCTTCAAAGCTTTGATTGATAAATATGGGGTGAAGAATAAGGTTGCTACTCCTTATTATCCCCAAACGAGTTGCTAAGTTGAAGTTTTGAATCGTGAAATCAAGTCCATCCTTGAGAAAATCGTGAATGTTGATCGTATGAATTGGGCAAGGCAACATGATGATGCTCTTTGGGCATATAGAACGGCCTACAAAACTCCTATTGGTATGTGCCCCTACCAATTTTTGTTTGGGAAGGCTTGCCACTTACCCTTTGAGTTAGAACATAAGGCTTTATGGGATTTAAGAAAGTTGATTATGGATTGGGAGAACGCTTCAAAATTAAGGGTGAATCAACTTCATAAGTTGGAAGAGTTTCGACTCAAAGCATATGAGAGCTCCGTGTTGTACGAAGAAAAGTTGAAGAGGTGGCATGATGCCAAAATCTTAAAGCGAGAGTTTCATAAGGGTGATAATGTCCTCCTCTTCAATTAAAGATTGAAACTCTTTGCGGGGAAGCTTGGATCGAATAGGTCGGGCACGTTCATGATCTCAAATGTTTACTTGAGTGGAGATATTGAGTTGGAAGATCATGAGAAGAAGAAATTTGTGGTGAATGGGAAAGCATTGAAGCACTACTATATGGGTGGACCCGGAGCGGATAAGGTTGAGTCGCTTCGTTTCAAAGATCAAAAATGAAGATCAAGTGATGTTGTGCCACGACTATAACTAAGGAGCTTCTTGGGAGGCAACAAGATTTATTTTTGTTGTTTTTAATGTTTTTGATATTAATTTTAGCTTAATTTTGATTAATGCAGGTAATATCACAAAATTGGGTGCAAGTAGGTAGATTTGGAGGCTCAAAAGTGAGCCCTGAATCAAGAATTTTGTTCAAAAATCCATGTACCAAGATGGAACAACCTGTGCTGCACCTGCTTGTGTAGGCCGGCTGCAGGTGAAGGGTATGTTGGACGCAGAAGGGGCTGGTATTCGATGGTGAAATCTGCCTGGACTTGTGTTGGGCTTGCTGCAGTAGTCCTAGCACAGTTTGGGCATATCTTAGATGCAGGTAGCCCAAAATTGATGCCAAGGAACTGATGGTTACTATCCCGACCTGTACTGGAACTGCTCATGCAGTCCAGGCGCAGGTCCATCCCATGTTGGACACAAGCTAGGCCACTACACACTGTTCCCAAACAGTAAAAGTACAATAAAACTGCTTGGACCTGTGCTGGACTTGTTGCAGCAGTCCAGATGCAGGTTAGTCGTATATTGGACATAGGGAAAGCTGATAATTACTTCCTCGATATGCTCTAGAATGCTTAAGCAGTCCATCCGCAAGTACAAAATAGTTGGGATGTAGGATGAATTAAAAAGATGTTGAGCATTCATAATGGGTCGGATCTTGTTGGGATGACCTAACACGGTCAGCCCAAAATCTTTTTAAACACTTAAACAGAGCCAAAAGCAGTCTAAACTTAAACTTTTCTCACTGCAACTCCATTCCAATGGTTCTTCTCTCGCACAAGCACCATTCTTACTTTGTTTAACAACAATTGAGCTAACAAGAATTAAGATAATTCTTTAGGACCTGTGGTTAACATTTCTCTCTTAAAGCAAGTTAAAGGTATGTGTGGTTCACTTGTTTTCATTTTTAAATTCTCTTAAAAATGGATACTGTGCTTCATACCTCATGATGATTGATTACTTGAATTTGGTTTGTGTGAGTTTGATGGGATGATCGTTACTTTTTGGGGCCCTTATGTTGTCATTGGTGCCTTGTTTCACTTGTTTGACTAATGATACTCTCTTGAATGAAACTAGTGCACATGTGTTTGACAAAATTCCCATTATACCTTTTATGCTTATTTTGTCTGGTGAGTGGCTCAAGTATGATGATATGAGCATCTTGAATGTGTTTGGAAATGATTTGGTGAAATGAGCATGTTCTCTTGTGCTTCTATTCTTTTTTTCCAAGTTCTTAGTTAGCATGCCTACCATGTGTTTGTTGAAATGACAATAAGAGAGAAATGTCTTGTATGTTTATAATGGTCAATGTAATTCTCTTTAAGGCATAATGTGGTCATTATTTATGAGTCATTATGAGTCCAATTGATCCTAAAAATGAAATATTTGGTAGTCATTGGTTGAGGGAGTTTGTTAAGAAATATGGCATCCATGGTTCTTATTGGTCACTAGGCCTAATCATGAGACATGAATGCATGCCTTGACCAATGATAGATTGGATGACATCATTCTTAAGGGTATTGGTCATTCATGTTTCCATTGGAGGTTTTTGATGTCCTATGAACTAGTTTTGTAAAATGTGAAAAATGTGAGATAATTTAGAGCTCAAATGATTTAGTGTTGTAATGAATTAATCCCATGGGCTCTAATAATGAAGTTACCTTGCATATATCAATCAAATATTTTCTTTTCTTATCTTTAATTTTCTTTCTTAACATACAAAATTCCAAAAATATGTTTTACCTTTTCTCTTTTGTTTTGGTTTTGTTTTGTTTCTTTCTCATAGGTATGTCTCCAAGGAAGAAATTTCCACGAGAAGATAGAAAGGGTAATGCCCCGAATATAGGCAAAGAAAACATTACTTCCACAAGGGAAAAAGAACCGGTCTCCAAAGATAGTTTGAAAGTCCCGGATGTCCAAGCTACCATTGATCATACACGGGAGATTGTAAAGAAAACGGATCAAATTCGATTTAATGTGAATGGTGTGAATGAGTTATATGATAATTGGGTAACTATCATGAAGAAATTTGACACCCATTTTCCCGAAACCATCACCGAGGTTAAAGAACGGTATGGGAAATCTTCACGGATATGACGCCTTCCACTCACCCACTAAGATACTTCTCAGGAATTATTCAGGAATTCTATGCTTCCTACGTTGTTAGGCACAATGAACAAAAATATAAAATACCAATTGCTGAACAACTATTTCTCGAGAGTGTATTAGTTCGATAAGTGGAAGTCCCTTGCTCGACCTCGGAGATCAATGTGCTTGATTTTGCTTGTTACTTGGATTCCGCAGTGAAGTGCAACTAGATGATATTTGGCGGACATCAAAGTTTTTCATGGTTTTCTAGGGTAATTGCTAAGGGCCTTCCTCCATGGACTAATGGTGAAGGTCAAATCAAGAGGAGAGATCTTTCGGTTCAAGCCAAACATTGGCTTAGATTTGTGGGTAATCATATAATCCCCTTAGGAAATGACCAAGATATCATAATTGATAGGGCTACCATTTTTGGATGTATAATGGATAAAATTGCAATCAATCTGGGAGAGTTGATAGTGGAGACGATATAGTTCAGGTCAAAGGAACCGAGCATTGTATTGCCTTTTTTGGCACTCATATCTATGCTTTGCCTTAAGTTTAATGTGCCGCTACTATCTAAGATTGATAGATGGGTTGTATGCACCAAAGCCATTGACATTACACATTGCAAGGATGAAGACAACCCTACGGGTATAAAGAGGAAAGCTTTGGTTTTGGTAGACTCAGGTGTGAAAGGATTGGCGAGTTTATAGGTAACGGAGATCCCACCGGATTCTACACCTGATGCTGAGACTCATCATGATTCCCCCGATACTCCTCCATCATCAAGCACCTCTCCACCACCTTGGCCCTCCTAATCAGCACGGTCTTCTATGGTGACTTTACCAAGGTTGATTCCATGAATTTGGAAAATAATGCTACACTTACCCGATTGGTAGCAGACATTCCCTAGTTTATTTAGGCTGCTATAGCATCTCTTCATGCCCGCATAAAAAAGTTAAAGTAGAGAGTGGACACGCTTGAGGCGAGGGGAGATTGTGAGAGAGTGGCATTTGTGAGGGCAAACCTTAATAGTTTATGGATGGAGATTCACTTCGAACAGCCCTCCTTCGGTCTTGATAAGACGGAGATTGCTTTTCCACTGGATACTTCTGACCAAGTACTTCTATTTAATGATTTGTTCAAAGAGGGTCAAGAGGATATTGATAATGAGGATGAGGCTGATCTTATAGAGGGGCTACTCGAGGCACGACAGGTTGAGCTCACCTTGCAATTATCTAGGGATGAGAAGCATGCACGGATGGTTGGGGCTAGTTCTATTACTTTACATGATGAGGAGTTACCCTTCATAGCAGATTCGATGAGAGGAGCCTAGTCTGATAAGGTTTCTATTGAGACAGCGTGATCATTCACCGACAGGAATCCGAGCGCCTAGTGTGGCACATGGAGTCTCTACCCTCGTCTACTCTCTTTTTAATTTAGATTGGGAACAATACAATATCTTTAGTGGGGTGGGGTATTTTTATGATTCATTTGATGATCGGTACCTACTGTTTCACTCTTTAGCATTTGGTTGGAAAGAGTATATGGACATACTCTATATTATTACTTTGATGTTTGTATGTACATACTATATTTTGTCATCTTTATTTACTTTAGCCCTTGTAGGGCTTGTTTTGTTTTTGTTTTTTTAATTATTATTGACATTGCTTTGGATGAGCCCTTGTTAGGAATTTTGATAAAGATGTCAAATATTATCACTTTGATGTTAAGTTTGTGTCATACACTTAATTTAAATGTAGTATCTGATGGTTTGCATTGCTCTTTTCGCCTTTTTTATATACGTATCTAATAAACTCCAAGGGTTTTCTTCGAAACTCGGTTCTTTCCTAAGGAGCAAAATTTTATTTTCTCTTCCTTTTGATCTTGTATTTTTATTTTTATTTTAGTTTAGTTTCTTTGTCGAACTGAGTGATGATTCACCCATGAGGGATGACGGGAAAACATCCTTAGGTGAAGGATCTAGTCATTTTGGTTAACTAGGAAGAAGCAAAAGTTCAAAAATACTTTTAAAATGTCATTGGCAAGAAATAGAATGATTTTGAGAAAAAAAACCAAAAATATAGTTTTCTTTTTGACAAAAAGATCAAGGATGTTGTTGGAGCTTTATTTTGAATGAGACCATTGAACTCAATTTTTGGCTTCCTCTTTACAAGGATGAGTCTTTGACTCGAAGTAACTTATGAAGCTCAAATTGTTCAAATTGGTTTGGAGACTAACTTTTTTCCCTATGAGTACGATGGCATGTGTGGGGAGATTTTTCAATAATTCTTGTACATATGTGTAGTCTAGAACTTGCCCCGAGTGTATTCCAAGCAAAATTGTAGGCAAGCTTAGTATGGAGGATTACCCGAGGCCCTTTTTGACCCATCACATAGCCAAATTCCCACCTTAATATTGTTCCCTAGTTAACCCATTTGAGCTTTTTTGCCCTTTTATCCTTCTTATTGTAATGATAACCATGCTAAAACACCTAAACCCTTTTGAAAATCTCTCTTTAGGCACTTAACCTCCTTTGATGCGTTGTATGATTCTAAATAATGGATTATAGGCAAAAGCCTAAGTTTGGGGAGAGGGGGTGTGTATTTAGGAGAAGATGATCAAAGAAAAGATAAGAAAGGTGTATGTAAAGTTGTCAATACATGTGCTTAAAAGACAAGATATGTTCTTGAGGATAAAGTTGAATAGCCTAGCCCATAGAACTTGAGAAAAAAAGAAGAAAAATTGGATGATTGGGGGGCTAAGAAGAGCTTGTTGGAAGAAAATCTCTTTCAAAGAAGTTAAGAAAGAAAATGGTAGCTTTGAATTGTTTGGTAAATATTAAACAAAAAGTTAGGAAAATATGGGAAATGATTTAAAGAAGAATAAGGTGGGTAGTTTCAAAATTTTTGGGGTAGAAAGGATGGAGCAATTACATCAAAGGAGGTCTTTTAGTCATTTGATCCATATCTATTTCTTCCCACACCTTAGACCTTCATCTTGATCTGCAAGACCTAGGTGATTCCAAACTAAGTACATCTATATTAGTGGCGAAAAACACAAAGGGAAAGCCTATGGTTCTATTCGATATACTTGACTTTCTTTGTGAGAGTGAGTTTGAATTCTTTCTTTATTTGAGCTCTTTTAAGAATTGAAATGTCTTTTGTGTGTGAAGCAAACTCTTGCATGTGAACAACATCGGTACTTTTTGGTAGAGGGTGAAGTTTTACTATCGGTTTGGGTAAATGAGTGAAGTAAGCTGCATTGTGAGGATTGAGACAGTCTTTGATGATTTAGTGTCTAATCTTAAGATGCTTTGTGATTTGGAAAGCTCATTTGATACGAACCTGCATCCTTGTTACATAAATATGTACCTATTGAAAATTTTGGTTTGCTTGTTGCCATGACATGTTTGGAAAGTGTTTGTACAGCTTTGTTAGCTTATTCCTTTAGTATAGATTTCTTTTGGGTGAATTTGGTTTAAATACCCTATCTCATTGAATTTTTCTTGGTTACTTGAGGACAAGCAATAGTTTATGTTTGAGGGGTTGATAAGTTGTCAAATTGATGACTTGTTAACACCTTTTAAGCCTAAATTATCATGCTCTTCCATTAATTTAATGGTAATATCTTACTTAATACTCATTTATGTAGGTAAAAGGAAAAAGGGAAGATGAGCAAGTCATTCAAGTCAACAAGAAGCCAAAATTTGAAGGAAAAGAGTCACCTTCTTTGCATCTGCCTTGCACCTACTTTGCATCTATTTTGAGCTACTATCCATCTTCTCTCTATCTGTTCTCCTTCCGCTTTGGATCCGCTCAAGCATGTCAAGAGCAAGGTGGCAATTTTGTAATTTTGTCAAATATGGAAGTGGGACTTAAAAAAGGGTTCCTAGCTTATTTTTCAAGACCTAGCCTTCATCTTTTCAACTTAGCATCTCTCTTAGCATATTGGCTTCTCTCTTTTCATCTTATCACTTATCTTTTTATCGTAGAAGAATTTTATACTAAGCTTGAATGAAAAATATATATTAGTGATTTTTCGTTGAATATTTATTGAAATTCCAAGTTTGGAGCTGCATTCTCTCTACTTCTCATGGATGAGGTCAATGGTAACTTTGGTATATTTTTACACCTTCTATCTATGAGTAGCTAATTCTAAAGCTTGGGGTTATGATTGCTTAGTTTGTTGTAGTGTATGGGTGTTAGCTAATTATTCTTTTAATTAGTTATTTGTAATGGGTGTTGCATTTATTCCATGATTTAACTAAGGGTTGGGGGTTGCAAACCCCGACCACCCTTGATTCTATGTCATTCTTGAAAGAGGGGACATGGGTGAGGAATAAATGCAACCAATAACTTGATTCATTTTATTTAATGACATCTCTTAGACATAAGGGTGCCAATTGAGGCAATAGATGTGGAAAATTATCACACTTGTGAGGTGTTCGAAAGGATCCATTTGTGAAATTTGGCGTTATAATTGAAAGATTGACACTAAGACATTGATATCTAGCCTACCCATAACTTTTAGCTAAAAGTTGGATAAATTGTAAAGTACCCATGCATGAACCCACTCCTAGAATTGCATAACCCGAAAACGTATTCTAAATTGAAATCACTCTTAGAATTTTTAAATGTCAAGATAGTTCTCTAATATTGAAGTAATTGTCACTACAGACCCATTCAAACTAATTCCCCCCATTTTACATTTATGTTTGTTTTATCCACATTACGGGTCACCTTTTAGTAGACTATCAACACTCTTGAGTTTTGAATTCCATGATTTTACTCCTTATGGATGTGACCCCAACATAAGTTGGGTTATTATATTGACAACGATCACTTATACCCATTTAAGAGTTTAATTTAAGCGTTATTAGTATGCTCTCTGGTAAAGAGCTAGGTTCCGATCATTACCCTGCTCATACCCTCATTCACATAGTCATTGTCTCCACGTCTATCTATATTATTTAATTGATTTACTGAGGAGGATTTAATCCTAACTATTGGCACCGAGAAAAATAGAGAAGAAGATATGCAGGACCCCACCATACCATATGATAATAGAAGGATTAAGGTGACGAGCACAAAGAATATTAGTTTGATCAAAGATCCAGCTAACCTAGTCCTTGTGTAGAGAGTTCAGCCACCTCCTACTATGATTCCGATTCATTGCGAGAGACCGTCAGTTTTGATCGAGGATGTTGATAGGTTGGAAGTTGGCAATGATATCGAGATGGGAGAGAAGAGGGCTCAGCTTGAGATTGCTACTAAGGGGGAGGGCCTTGACTACTACTTCAGCCCTAATTTCTACATTTGATTCTGCTGGGACATCTACTGTGTCCCTTCACCCCAATGCTTCTAGTATTATTAAAGTACCACGAGAATTTTTACAGAGGTTATTGGATCAGCAGGAAGAGCTAATAACCCAATGTACTGATACAGAGACTCAATTTGTGACATTATATACACAGATCTAGAAATGGGTTCGGACGACTCTAGAGAGTGTTGAGGATCGGATGAGAGATGAGATACAGGTTGAGATAGCAGAGTCTATGAGTGCGTTGTATGCCTGTATTAATTTCTTTGAGGGTCGGGTGAGTGCACGATTTAGTGAGGTATAGGCTCTGGATCTATTTGGAATTTGAAAGGATATAAACACCTTATGCATTAAGGTACACTCTCTAGTTGGAGATCCAGGTTTGATCATTCCACAAATAATAAATTCATTCACATAGTCATTTCCTCTACGTCCATCTATGTGGTTTGATTTATTTGCTGAGAAGGATATGGTCCCGATTGTTGGCACCAAGAGGAGTAGAAAGGAGGATCTGTAGGACCCCACCATACCATATAATCATGCCCATAAAAGGGCCGCGCATGAGTCTACGATATCCACAATAGTTTATAAGAAGATACGTTATGAGATAGCAATAGATGGGTCTTTTAGTTGTGCCCCACCACCACCACTACCTCTGTCAGTTGACATACCATATACCCCAGATGGGGGAGAGTCTGAGATGGATGCCTAGAGCATCACAGGCATGTCTATTTCCTTTGCTTTATATTACAATTATGCACTGGGGATAGTGCATAGTCTTTAGTTGGGGGTGCGGGTGTACAACAGCCGAGGGTTTTTCTTGCCATGTTTTTTTTCTCATCGGTTGCTGTATCATAGTAGAACTTGCATATTTAGGTCGTATTATGTTTTGTTTCATGTTGTTTTATGTTTTTTATTTTTATCTAGGAGAAAACTAAGTAACCTATGGGCAGTTGTCATATGTTGTCTGTGTTTAAGTGTTTTGAGAAAAAGGATACCCCTTCAAAAAGCTTGTTTTAAACTATGTGATATGCTTATTCATGTAAATACAGTGAATCTTGTTATGGCGTTAGGATTAAGGACATAATAATCATAGCTAGTATTTGCATGAATAGGATAGGTAGTATTTTGTAATACAACCTTGTTCCATGTATGTGCCAGATTGCTTACCTAGTTTCTTTTATGTATTTAATTCAACACTTTCCCAGTTAGCCTTGCATAGGTTGTAGGATAGCCAGTTTGGAAAGAATTATACGTCGTTCTTGATTTTGTACACTCTTAGCCTAAACGACCATCCAAATAAGAATAAATATCCCTTAATTCATGTTTCGAGCCTACATAGACTATTTTCTTGCTTTCATATTTCACCTTCCCAGTTTAGTTACAATGAACCTATTTTGGCCCTACTCCCTCCTTGGACATTGTGCACCTCAACTCAGGTAAATCGCCTATATTGAGGGTGGCTATCATAGAGTTGCGCAATTAGAGTCCGGTATGCAGAAGGATTAAATAGGAGAAAATAAAGTAAGATTAGGTGTGGTAAGAATAAAAAAAATGGAAAAAGAAAAAATTGAAAAAGAACAAAAGAAACATCACCCAACTAGAATAAGCAATAAAAAGAAAAAGGAGAAATAAGGAAGGATTATAGGAAAAGTTGGTTGAGAAGTGGGCCCCAAAATGTAATTGTAATGCCAAGGAGGGTTAGTCAGTAAAGTCCTAAATAAACCATACCAGCCCTCAAGCTTATATTAAAAGTTGAGTAAAGTCCTATTGTGATCCTAGTTGGACTGTCCAAAAAAACTAAGGTAAGAAAATATGGGCAAGCCTATGGTATTCTATGCACATTTATTGGAACTTCTTATGGGAGTGCGAGTGTCTCATTATCATCCCCACATTGTCATGCATACTTATATTATAAGAGTAAGACTTCTTTGTTGTACGGGTACATGGTTTATATTGCTAGCTATTTATCTGTCCGAGTAGTGTACATTGTATACTTGCTTGATTGTTTATTGGTAATGTAATACCATTTCTTGATTATTTTGTGTTAAATTTTTGGGATGCATAGATCCACACCGTTGGTTTTGAAAAGTTAAAAATAAGAGGGTGTAAAAATTTTTGAGATAAAATTGAGATGATTCTCGTAAGTACGTTGGGTTTCTCCTAGTTAAGTATTGTCGTGTTGTTTTAGTTATGTTTTTATTGCCTGACTACATGCAAAAGTTCAAAGTTGGGAGTGTTTATGTGCCATGGTTTTATAGCACTTTCGATGCTTAAAATTAGAAATATGCAATTACTAGGTTAGTTTTGGTAGATATGATGTATTTTTGTGTCTATTTTGCAGGAAACTAAGTTTTGGAGCTTAAAAAAGAAAAATAATTAAATTTTGCAAAAAGACACCATTTATGAGTCAACTTACGTGGCGTAAGTTCCACTTACGGCCACCATAAGTGGCCTTGTAAGTCTCATAGCAGGATGAATATGAGAAGTTGAAAGTTGATTTTGTGCCTGACACTTACGGAGAACCACAGTGTAGGTACCACTTACGCTGTCGTAAGTGCCAACACAAGTATTAGAAGTTGAAGGTTCAAAGATGTTGAAGTTTGATAAAATTGTCTGACACCTACGATGAGGTCACTTACGGGATGTGAGTGCCACTTACACCCCATAAGTTCCTTCATAAGTGGTATTCCTATAGCTTGAAGGATTTCTGTCACTTACAACCCAGTGAGGGGCCCATAAGTACCACTTATAGCCCGTAAGTGGGTCCATAAGTGACCTCCGAAAAAACTTTCCTTATTCATTTTGGTTAGTATTTTTAGGTTCTATGAATCTATAAATACTCTTTTGATGTTTTTGTAGAAACATATATTGATTCTAAGATTCGACTTTTGATCTTGGAATCCTTTGTTATTAATTATTTGGTTGATTATTAATTTGAGAACTTTGGATTTTCTTCTTAAATTATTGTGAGATTAATATTATGCTTTCTTTCATGAATTTCATGAATTTTCTTGGAAACGTGAGTGGCCAAACCCCCTAACTAGGGTTGTGGGAACCCTAGCTAAATAACGAAGTAGAAGAAGTGCAATATCTTTCTTGAGCAATATTATTGAATGTATTGTGATCAACTTCAGCTGAGAACCTGTTTGTATTTGATACTTACTTCAAAGGAGAGGTATAGATTAGGAAAAGAAGATCATGACAGTAATTTGAGGCTACCAACTCTCATCTAGTTAACTTAACACTCAAAAGGTAATAGTTAATTTGGGATCTAGGATAAGGGTTAGTAAGGCGACACTTTGAGACTCAAAAGGTAAAGAGTGAAATTCACTAAATGCGTTCACAAAATAGTTCATGATACATATATTATCAGATTCATCATACAAGGTATTGGGACATTTTTACGAAACATGATAAATCTACGGAGTAAGAAAGTCAAGGGAACACAGTCCTAGTATTATCTCAGATTGATTTCAACTAAAGCGATCAAGACTTGTTAATACTTTATTATTTTCATAGCAAAACCCCCCATTTACTTTCCTTTATTCTACGACTACTTCAACATATTTGTGAGAGACGTTCAACCTATTTCCTATTGGTTCGACCCTAACCTCTATTGTGTTACTATATTTGACATCAACCGTATTATACTTCTTGGAGGTGTATTTTTGGGAAACATCAATAAGACCCATATATTGTCTCACCAAATAAGTCAACTACTTTTGGTCTTATTACCTATTTAAAACCATATTTGAACTTGGCATTACCTAATATTCGCAAACTTAAATGATGTGGAATGTACTTGATAACATAACTTATTCCCTAAAAAGTGACATACAAAATATAGATAATTATGACTGAGATAAATTCTATATATAAAATTATGAAGTGTTATTCATAATAATACTCTGCACTTTTATCAAGCGACACACACTACCACGATAGACACATGAATATACAATATCATATACATCTATACAGACTAAAAGAGATACATACTATTTTATAACACTGTTATATGGATCTATGACTATGCTAATATGTATTCTCGTATATATGTTACAATTAACATGTCTAATTAATAATACATAAAATAGAAGTGCAACATACAGTAAGTTACAAGTTAACAAAAGATACCCAAAATCAATAAATATGTATCTGACACATATGTATAATTACAATAATATTATATCTGATATATGTTATCATATACCCATAATACCACCTTCTAACTGGACTTATACATGTAATCAAATACTTGAAATACTTCTTAAAAGGACATAATAATCTAACAAAACACTTCAACTTTAATACAACAAAAAACATCATCCACAAAGTTAATTGAAATAGTTCTTTACATGATTATGTCAGCAATCATGAAACATCATCACTAACAACAACTAATCAACACTACCTACGTCTTCTACAACTGGTGGTATGAAGTTTGGTTTAGCCCTCGGTGGGTCTTTATTGTCACCAAAGTATCTATTCTCTATCTTATCTACTTCTTAATTCCATAGCAAGGAAGCATATCTCAAACAATGGTATTCAGCAACAATCCCAGGACATGGCACCTCTAAACCATCACTCAGATACTTAGCAAATATAGCTACAAATGGTCCACAATCCCTATATAGTGATTTATTTTAAAACAATATAGTTAATTGTTATTGTATTGTAAACAAAGAAATGCTAAAAACAAAAATATATGTATAGACTACCATTGTATTTCTTGGCAATTTTAGATATATATTCCACTATAAATGGGTCTCTTTCAATCTTTCCATGGTACGAATCAAGCGCTAATCAGTCGGTCAGAATACTTTATATTAAAAATTATTATACTAAAGATAAGTTGGAAGCATTATAGCCAACCGTTGAACCTCAATGGGCTAATTTCTATTTCTTAATCAAGCGCTAATCAGTCGTTCCTTCAGTATAATTCTTCAAGAACCCACCGTCGCAATTTATCGAGACACAGACCTTGTCTAAAATATGTCAAGGACTATCGGCCCATAAACTATATCATCTGATTGTGTTGATAATTGACTCCTCAAATTGAGCAACAATGCTATAGTGTTCAATTGTTTGTTGAGTAGGGAGAACCTTCTCACCGGCTAATTCATAATAATTCCTTTACGCCTTGTCAATGTATATCTTGAAAAAATAATCCACTGTTGTGTATCTTTGGGTTTATTTTTTATTTTCCTTCTTCTGCAATTAGTAGAAAATGACATCTACATACTGCAAAATTGGAATCAAAATTGAAGATATCTCAATTTGTTCGCAGATGCATGTTACATTCTAAATTGAAACTATTTTGGGGGAAATCAAATAGATTTTTTTGTTCTGTTTTACTAATTTATGACATTGAAAACATTTAAGTCTGATTTGATACTACATAATATGATACGTAATATGTTTTTAAAGATAACACGGGTAATCATACCTCTTCGTTTCAACGCTTGTTGGGTTAGAGCATAAGGTAAAACTAATTCTTCGACTTAGAAACACAACTAAAAAAAATTAAGTAGTCAAAATTCAATACTTGAGAATTTAAATTTGTAGTGTTCATCCCTATCTTTCTTGTAAAATGTGTATAAGAAGGTTATAATTGTACACTATTAATTTTATTTATGTAAATAAGAAGTTTACTTACTTTAGTGCATGTTGTCTTTTCGTATCCATTCCTCAAATGGCTATTTTATATCAGTCGTACATATGCTTATGATATTATAAACTTTGAATGAATAGGCTTTCCACACATGTGAAACCACTTTCTCCTTCCCTTTCAAATTAGGGTGGCCAAATTCTGCCAAATTAGGAGACTAATATATCTTCGACGATTGTCTAGTTCGATATGTCGATGTCTTTTTATCATCACGTATGGGATTGTGTGGACTAGGAAATGCATCTAGTATTGTTAAATGACTATTTATGTATTGACTCTAATGAAAGATAAAGTTCTATAAACTACCAAAGGTAGAGCAGAAATTGGAGAGACAACACTCAATACGGGCAGTTCACTTTCTTCTACAATAGTACTAGCCAGTGATTCTGTGTGGGATTCCTGGACAATTTGTAAGATATTTGGTAAAAAATAAAGGGCAGCCCGATGCACTAAAGTTGCTGCTATGCGTGGTGTCTGGGGAAGAGACCCACCACAAGGGTGTATTGTACGCAGCCTTACCTTGCATTTTTGCCAGAGGCTGTTTCCAAGGTTTGAACCCATGACCTCCTAGTCACATGGTAGCAACTTTACCAGTTACTCCATGGCTCCCCTTGGTAAAAAATGAGCTACAAAATTATAAATAATCAATAAGATCCACTACATTATACATAACAATTAATAAGATACATATTAACAATAACAAGTAAAACATTATCTCAATATCAGCTATATTAATAAGAATGTACTATATACATAATACTTGACACGACCCGAACTGGGGCCTTATCGTAATGGGCATCCCGAGTCTAGCCAGGACCGAGGACCACCCCCGATACCCAACCCAACCTCCAAGTACATGCCCTGAGTCAGATGAATTTCAAACATATAACAAGATAGCATTTTTCACAAGCCAAGACTTTGGGATAGGTTCATAACCATGAACAACCCAAGCAAGTCTAACCATCCATTAACAACCAACCACCATAACACAAACTGAGCTATAACCATATGAGTTCCAAATCATATGTATAATTCAAAACAAAATGGAACAATCATAAATCAAATTTACTCCATTGGTATCAGCAATAATACCAATACCAATGCCAAGGATGACACCAATACCGATACCGCCCATACCAAATCATAGTAGTCCCACAAAGCCTCTATCCGAAAGTGAAACAATATCTAGTTGGGAAATGCCCCAACCATAGCCAAAACCAAAGTCTATAAAATGACCAAAGTATATAAGAACATCCATGATATAAAATGGAGCCTTTTTAAATATGGAAGCTCACCACTTCAATCCAACACAAGCTGATCCCAAATTCGACCACTGAGCAGGAGGAGGAGAATGGTCGATTCCTGCATCGTGTGGGGATACAATGCCGAAGATGGGTTAGAAGTTGCACACTAGCATGCACTCAGGATAAGGATAAAATAATGCCAACCTTTCAAATCAAGTAAACACCACATGCATTCACATTCATACATGCATATAGATATAATCCATGCTGGGAAAGGGAACCGGATTTAGCATGCCTTTAAAATCATTAACCTAGGTATGTGTAACTTAACTATCCTAGAACCACCCACGGGCTATATGGGTCCATTGTTACCCCCTGAACGGGCTCCAATATATGTAACCACATGAACCGGAGATACAATAGGAGTAAGGGTTTCCTGTGTACCCTTCGCTCTCCATGATACATATATACAAGTGTAACTTAGGGGATTCCCGTATACCCCATAAGTATCATATATGGTTGTCATGACCAATCCTCATGTCGGCAAACATGAGTTTCGAGTGTCTGTTCGTTGGACTCAAACCTTCATAGTTAGCTAACACACCTCACCATTATTGCCCAATTAAAATTATTAACATACAACCAAACAATCATTCCATTTATTATTAACCAAGGCTATAAGTAATGGTATCTTTATACTGACTAGAGCTTATGTAACGCCCCAAAAATGGGTCTCGAGACGTCATATAGTGCTTAAGATCACAAGTGACCCCAAGCTAACCCTTCTACTGGCATACTTAAAAGCAACTGAATAAAATACATAAATCTAAACAAAATCAGTGGAAAAATAAAACTTTTCTGAACTGGATCAATACAAATCTATATTTATAAGATTACAACTCTGCTGTTACAATCAAAACTGAAATTAAATACATTAACACTACTGACTGTCTATAAAGCCTCTACTAGTACTGACTATAAGTAGACGGGTCATGACTCCCAACTATCCCAACTCAATACGACTGAATAAAGAAATTATAATACTTCTTGAACTGTACAACTAACTCATGCCCTTGAATTAAAAGGACTCATCACTTGCTGACTGGAAGCTGTGAACTGACTGAACATGGTATATGTGCTACAACTTGTACCTATATTATGATACAATGTAGAACATAAACATATATGTAGATCAGTACTTTAAGAATATACTGAGTATATAGGGGTGTATGCAATAGTTAAACAATATCATCACTCTTTATAGAAATCATGCATACTGATATAAATGACTCACATAGATTGAATAAATCTGAAATATAAATCACTAATCATGAAACATATAGTGTAAATCTCGTGAGTCATTATACTTAGTTTCTAAAATTTGTATTCTCCTCTTATTCTCAAAACTTGCAAATTGAAGAGATCTCAAAACAATAACTCTCAAAACTCATGCTTTTATCCTGGGGAGAATAGGAGACTTCTTTTGAAACTTGAGGACTTAAAAGACTTGAGATTATGGGATTTTGGGACTTTAGAACTTTGTAACTTTGGGATTGGGAGTTTCTTCTAATTGACATAAACCATGTGAGCTGACATGGAGTCCAACGTCTTACCCACGTTTGGGAGAGCTGTTCTACCCTTGCTATCTGAATAAAACCTTAACTTTAGTGATCACTATCTCAGCCTCAGGCACATAAATCTCAATTCTATAGTGGCACATAGTTCTGGGGCATGAGACCTTGGAATCATACCTAACTTGGTGCTAAATACTAATCTCGTACTTAGGCTCGGAACATTTAGGAAATCCACCTTAAAATAGCATAAGGGTTTATAATAAAAATCAATTACGCTTCTCTTTGCTATTAATCATGAACTATATGTGGATTCCTTATCTTAACTTTGGATCAAAATATCAAATCTTGCTTATCAAAGCATGCTAAAAATATAAGCTTCTTGAAATATCAAAACTCAATCTTAGGGATTAAAGCTCATGCTTCAAACTCACGTCAAAACATCTCAAAATTCATGCTTGATAATATAAACATTCGTAAATCATATTAAAATCCGGAAATTTCAGCAATGCTCATAAAAATATAAAAAAAACTCATGAAATTTATCTTCAACAGCTCTCAAAAACTCAAAATCTTGTAAATGGTGATAATGAGTATGAATCCCAATTTAGAACTCATATATAAACATTCAAAATCATAGAAAAACATCCAACTCAATATGCTTCTTGAAAATACTGCAACACCATCAAAATAATAAGATCAAGAATCTCAATATCATACTTAAACTCACTTTCAAAAATCTGAAAAATTGTGTTACATGCATAAATACATAAAAATAGTCATGCAATTCAATATTCAATACATGCATAAATACATAAAAATAGTCATGCAATTCAATATTCAATCACTTGTAAACTCATAATCTTCAAATAATATAAATTGGGTATAAACCCTAACTTTAATTTCATGGAAAATCACATAAAATTCAGTAATTTATAAGTTAAAACAAGTTTTGGGCACAAGGACAAAAGGATTGTCATTGTTGAAACCCCACATACCTTAATTGATGATCTTGGATGAGAAAGTTTGAATCTTGGATTTTCTAGGATGAATTGAATGTAAAATCTTGAACTTTGGAATCTCTAATGGTGTTATTGAAGCTTATTCTTGAGATTCTTGGATTAGTGAACCAAATTCATGATTTTTCTTAAAGGTATTGTAATGAAAGCTTGAATTTCTTGAATGAGGATTAGGGTTTGTTCTTGAGGGAGGCTTGGAGAGAAATTATGAGCAAAGGGGCAAATAATGCTCCTTAAGTCTTTAATTATATTTTATGGACGAGCTTGGGTGATGTAAAGGACCTTTTTGCCCTTAAAATGCAAAAACAGAACCTGGAAATTGGGTACGTGCGATAAGGCATGCGTCATACGCTAATCGCGCGATGCTACTGCCTCTCCCACGAAAATGACCATAACTCTTAGCTCAGGTATCGTATTTTGACGAAATTGGTATCGTTAGAAAAATAATTCAATTATCTACAATTTGGTGGGTCTTGAGCTAAAAAATTCCATGTATACAAAATGTTATACATGTTTGAAGTAGACTCTTATAGAATCGAATATCGAATTTTGGACAAATTAAAGGATCTTAGCTCAACTTAGCTCTAAATGATTTCTATGAACATTTTTAACCTCATGAGCATTCCACACACTAGTATAAAGATTATGAAACTTATATTCATATGAGAATCACTTGGATAATAACTTATAAACATAAGAATAATGGTTCATAGACTAGCCCGAAAATGCGGGGTATTACATTATCTCCCCCTTGGGAAACATTCATCCTCGAATGTGGCTAATTAAGATGAAACACTGAAGAATCTGAGGTTATAAGCTATCATGCACAACTAAAATTAATTGAATAGCTGAATCTCAAACATAATGAGCTACTGAACTGATCTGCAAGTACATGAATTCTTATGAACATAGCTATATGGCTAAGACAGAAACAAGAGAGTCAACTTATAAGTAACCATTTCTTTACGCTGGATCTGATCTCATGAGAAAAGATGAGAGGTTTTGTAATATGAAAAAAAATTGGGGTATTACAGCTCGCAAGAAATGTCCTTAGCTAACCTTTTAAAGAAAAGGAATTCCCGTGTACCCATAGATTACATTATTATGTTTGCCTAGCGGATTTCCTTATACCCCACAAGAAGTTCATTATTATGTTTCCTCTGGGATTCCCTTGTATCCCACAAGGCTTTCAATTAAACCATAATCATGACCACCAAGACCTTACCATTTAATCATTTAGAACCATCAAAACTAATTAGGGTTTCGTTACCAAGTTATCAATAGTTTCATTAAAAGTCCAACTATGTAATAAAAGCTTTCTTATAGGCGTTTTATCAAACATGTTGAGGGCATATAATTTCCAAAATCAAAACCAAGTACCAATTAACCATTCCCATGAAACCACATGTACAAACCACCATTAAAACATGAAAACCCATAATTAAGACATGGGAAAATCATAACCAACCATTTATAACCAAAAGTCCTAACATATATTTCAAAACCCAAACAATACCACAATTATACCATGAAAACCATACATTAAATCACGACTTTAGTTGAACTAATAATGAGGGAAGAGTAACATGCCTTAGATAGTGAAGAAGATGAAGAGAAACCACCCCTGCAAGCCCTAAATTGATCCTATTAATAAAACCCTAGTCTTCCTTGACCTAAGATCCTTGAGAGGGATTAGGGAGAGTTTAGAGTGTTTGATTGATTGCAAATAGGTGAATGAAGCCCCAAAAGGTTTTTTATATCATGGGGTCCTAAAGCGTTACAACGGAAAATATCTAGAATACCCCCAACTTAAACTGTATAAATTTCCCCTAGGAAAGTACAACTAACCCCCTCTAATTGTACCCTACCATACCACTTGTACCATAGGCATCCCTTGGACCCCAACACTTACCAATATAAGACCACCAAGGTCCACTAATACCCAAGCATATGACTTGTACGCTTAACCCGTATGCACCATGAAACAGAATCAAAGGGAGATTTCGACACTGACCAATATACGAGTCAATGGTACACCTCGTAACCTACCTTACGGCTCATAGTGAGCCACTCGTACTCAGATCCAAGTTAAGTTACCAAGTTTTAGATTAAGTGAAGGAAAAAACTCAACCCAATGGCCCATCACTTACCATACGACTCGTACCTACAAAGTCGTACCCACATCAGTAACTCAACCACCCAACACTTGACAACCTGCAATTAGGTCACCTGACCTGTACCCTAGCATACGACTAGTACCCTCTAGTCTTATAATCTCCAGTGAGTTCAAAACCCGGGAAATTTCTAAGGATCAGAACCTTGGGTGTTTTAATTCTCCTCCGCTAGGATCTTTTATCCCCGAATGATGGACAAGTCAGTATAAGCATGATTTACACCCCAACACCTCTATTCCGACCTTTAACTAAGTTAGAAAACAAAGATACAAGGAATTAATCTTTTCTTTAATCAAAACCAAAAATAAGGATTCTAAGAAGAACACTTACCTTAAGCACGAATATCCGAATTGGAAATAAATGCGGATACTTGGACTTCATGTCCTCTTCCACTTCCCAAGTAGCCTCTTCCACTTTATGGTTCCTACACAGAACCTTAACCGAAGACACTTTATTGGTCCATAACCGATGAACCTGTCGATCCAAGATCTCAATTGGGATCTCTTCAAAAGATAAGGAATTCGAGATACCTAATCCTTCCAAAGAAACAACCAATGAAGGATCACCTACGCAATTCCTCAACATAGAAACGTGGAACACTGAATGAATGGAGATCAAACTAGAAGGCAACTCCAATTCATACACATCATTACCAACCCTTCCCAAAATTACATAAGGACCTATATACCAGGGACAAAGCTCTCCTTCTTCCAAAATTGAATTACTCCCTTTATGGGAGACACCTATAGGAACACCCTATCCCCAACCTCAAATTCCAAGTCCCATCACCTTACATCCGCATAAGAATTTTCGTGACTTTGGGCAGGCTTAGGCCTATCCTGAATCACCTTCACCTTCTTCATTGCACGGTAAACCAAATCCAGGCCAAACACATCCACCACACCAATCTCAAACCAGCCAATAGGAGATCTACACCTCCTACTATATAATGCCTCAAAAGGGGTCATACCAATACTAAAATGATAGCTATTATTATAACAAACTCTACAAGAGAAAGATGCTCAACCTAGATACCACCATAGTCAATAATGCATGCATGAAGCATATCCTCCAGCGTCTGAATAGTCCTTTATGCTTGCCCATCTATCTGCGGGTGGAAAGCAGTACTCAAACAAACCTTACTCCCCAACCCTTTCTAAAATAACTGCAAAAAGTGAGATAAAAACTACGTACCACAAGCAGAGATGATACAAACATGTACTCTGTGCATCTTTACAATCTCATAAAGATACAACCTCGTATATCCTCAGCCAAAAAGGTAGTCCTCATTAGCAAAAAATGAGCTAACTTTGTCATCTTATCCACGATGACCCAAACCGAATAATACCAAATTCAAGACCAAGGAACACCAATAATGAAATCTATGTTACTCACTTCCCATTTCCATGTAAGTGACTCAATCTCTAGATATAACACTTCGGGACTCATGTTCTCAACTTTTACTTATTGACACAATATGCTCTTGGCCATAAAATCATCCATATCCCTCTTCATACCATTTCACCAATACATCTCCTTGAGGTCATGATACATTTTCGTCGAACCTGGATGAACAAGATAGCAAGACTCATGCGCCTCAGCTAATATCCATTTGCATAAGCCATCGACGTCAGGAACATATAACCTCCCTTGGTATCGTAAGGTACCATTACTACTAATCTCAAATACCATTACCTTATGCCTGCCAATATCACCCTTGATCCTTAACAAGACAGGATCTAACATTTGCTTCTCCTTGATCACTGTACTAAGAGACGACCTCACCACTTACTGAACGAACACGCCACAATTCTTAGAATCCAAAAGGAGAACTCCAAGGTTATCCAAATGGTGAATATCCTTTACCAACTCCCATTTCTCCTTGTCCACATGAGCTAAACACCCCATGGATAACCTGCTAGAGAATCAGCAACTACATTAGCTTTACCTGGATAGTAATGAAGACTTATGTCATGTCCTTGAGAAGCTCAAGCCATCTCTTTTGCCTGAGGTTAAGCTCTTTCTGATTAAATACATACTGTAGGCTTTTATGATCTGAGAAGATATCCATATGAACCCCATGAGGACACACTAGGATGGATAAAACCCTTATCGAAAAGATCCTTAAGTTGCTCCTTAAGATCCTTCAACTAAGTCGAAGCCATTCTATAAGGGGGAGTAAAAATTGGATGAGTGTTCGAAACCAGAAAAATCCCAAACTCATTCTCTCTATAAGGAGAAACACTAGGAAGGTCATCAGAAAAGACCTCAGGAAATTCATTCACCACCAAAATAGAATGCAAAGAAGGACCATCCGAGTTAGAATCTTTAACCAAAACTAAGTGATAGAGATACCTATTGGAGATTAATCTTTGAGCTCTAAGATATGATATATACCTCTTCTTAGGAGCTAAGAAACCACCCTTCCACTTAATAACTAGTTCACCAAGGAACTTAAAAACTACCTTATGGGTCCAAAAATCTAAGGACGTATAGCACGAGTGCAACTAATTCATCCCCAAAATAACATCAAAATCTACCATATCCAATTTAAAAAAATCCACTAGGGTCTTCTTACTACCAACAGATACCACATACCCCCTATAGACTCTTTTAGCAATCACAGAGTCACCTACCGGAGTAAAAATAAAAAAAGGTTCCAAAATAACCTCGAGATAAAACCAAAATACACGACCATAAATGAGGTCACATAAGAGAGAGTGGATCTCAGATCAAGTAAACAATATATGTCATGAGAAAAGAGTTGTAATAGACCAGTCACGACATAAGGTGATGCCTCAGACTCCTGTCGAGATACAAGAGCATATAACCAATTTTGGCCTATGCCGGTATTAGAAGCAAAAAATAAATGTAGAAACAGCACCCTTTGGTGCAGAAGTAGATGAAGAGGCAACCAAAATCCTATTCACTCTCAAAGCGACCTTAACAACTGGACAGTTTCTAAGCTTATTTCTTGATTGACCATATTTGAAACACCTGTCCCTCCTATCATCACAAAAACCCCAATGAAATCGACCACATAACCTATAAGAGGGACATGATGAAGCTGATTGTACCCTGCTAACCTGAGATTGGGCACACTGTGCCCTGAAGTTATTGCAACCCCGCTGATTCTTTTCACCCAACGACTTCAGTTAAGGAGCACTAGCTGTGGAGAAAGAACCAAAACTCTCCCACTTATTATTTGGCCACTTACCACCATCCCTACCACCTTGTTATTGCCCACCACCCTTCTCAAAATACCTAAAATTATTTTCTTATCTCTTTTTTATTTTGTCCTGATTTCTTTTTTCCTCCTCCACCTATTGCATATGAATAACAAACCTAGACATATCCATATCCTTGATTAGCAAGGCAGTTTTTCTTTCAAGGATCAACTCACGAGACAGTCCTAAAGCAAACTTTCTCATCCTATCTCTAGAAATGTATTAGAGAAAGTCTCCACAAAGATAATTCATCAACATAACCTCTTGCCTTATTCCATTCCTCATACCATTGGTACACCATATCCTTTAGCTGGTAGGCAACAAACTCTACCCCTTCCGCATTTGTGGGATTCATAATCCTAAAAATCTTTTCTGTCTCATCCTCCTCCTCCACCTTAACACCAATAAAAGTTGGAGGACTCAACCTCATAAATTAGCCAACCCTTGTGGCCTCATAAGATGGAATACCAAATGCACCACGCTCAGCCTAAGAAGCTACCAACTGAGAAATCATATGAATCGACTGACGAAACTCTACATTCATCATGTTGGCCTGAGAAGGACTGGAGGGAACTGGTGGAACTCTAAAAAGTCAAGGGCTAGACCTCTAGATAGAGTATAGATCCCATAAGTAGAGTGTGTCCCATCAATATTATCCCTAGTTAGGACAAAAGAGTTTCCATGCATATCAGATCATCGAGGCATGATCTGAAAAGCGAACAAACCAAAATTGGGGAGGATTTTAATACCTTAGATTTTACAACTTAAAATCAGAACAAAAGAAATTGAAATATTCCTAAATGCCTTGTAGTTTCTCCTTTATGATAGTGGCCGCTACACACCCTTAGAAGTGACTCTACTCAACTCGGCTTTGTGGACTCCCAATTGACCATAAACCTAAAGCTCTGAAACCAACTTGATATGACTCAACTGGGGCCATGTCATAATAGGCATCCCAAGTCTATCCAAGACCGAGGACCACCCCCAATACCAACCCAACCTCTAAGCACATACCTTAAGTCAGATAAATTCTAACCATATAACAAGATTGCATTATGCACAAGACTTTGGGATAGGTTCATAACCATGACCAACCCAAGAAACTCTAACCATCTATTACGAACCAACCACCATAACATAAATCGATCCATAATCATAGGCGTTCCAAATCATATGTGTAATTCAAAATAAAATGGAAAAATCATAAATCAAATTTAGTACACCAGTATTAGACATAATACCAATACCTATCCAAGGTTGACACCAATACCGACACCGCCTATACTAACCCATGTAGTCCCACAAAACCTCTATCTAAAAGTGAAATAATATTCGATTAGGACATGTCCCCAACCATAGTCTATAAAATGACCAAGTATGTACGAACATCTATGACATAAAATGGAGCCTTCTGAAATATGGAAGTTCACCACTTTAATCCAACACAAGCTGATCCCAAATTTGATCACTAAGCAGGAGGAGTAGAATGGCCGATTCCTGTGTCATGTAGTGATACAGTTCCCAAAAATGGGTTATGGGTAAACACTAGAATGCACTTAGGATAAGGAAAATATAATGACAATTTTTTAAATCAAGTAAACCACCACATCCATTCATATTTATACATACATACTGATATAATCCATGCCAGGAAAGAGAACCAGGATTAGCATGCCTTTAAAACCATTAACATAGGTATGTGTAGCTTAACCATACTAGAACCACCCACGAGCTATATGGGTTCAGTGTTACCCCCTTAACGGGCCCCAATACGTGTAGCCATATGAACCGGAGATACCATAGGTGTAAGGGATTCTTGTGTACCCTTCGCTCTCCATGATACATATATACAAGTGTAACTTGAGGGATTCTCGTGTACCCCATATGTATTGTATACGGTCATTATGACCAATCCTCATGTCGACAAACATGAGTTTCCAATGTTCGTCCATTGGACTTACACCTTCACGATTAGCTATCATACCCCACTATAATTTCCTAATTAAAACCATTAGTATAAAATCAAACCACCATTCCATTTATTATTAACTAAGGCTATAAGTAGTTATATCGTCATACTGACTATAGCTTGCAAGAAATGTCCTTCGCCCATCTTTAAAGAAAAAGGATTCACATGTACCCATAGATTACATTAATATGTTTGCTTGGGGGATTCCCTTGTACCCTATAAGAAGTTCATTAGTATGTTTGCTTAGGGGATTCCCTTGTACCCCATAAGGCTTTCAATTAAACCATAACCATGACCACCAAGAACTTACCATTTAATCATTGAGAACCATCCAAACCAATTAGGGTCTCATTACTGAGTTATACCATGCAATAGATTTATTAAAAGTCCAACTATGTAATAGAAGCATTCTCAAAGACATTCTATCAAATATGTTGAGGGCATATAGTTTCCAAAACTAAAACAATGTACCAATTAACCATTCCCATGTAACCACATGTACAAACCACCATTAAAACATGAAAAACCATAATTAAGACATGGGAAAACCATAAACACTCATTTATAACCCTAACCCCCAACATATATTTCAAAACCCAAACAATACAACAATTATACCATGAAAACCATACATTAAATCATGCCTTTAGTTGAACTAACAATAAGGGAGGAGTAACATGCCTTAGATAGTTAAGAAGATCAATACAAACAACCCTTGCAAGCCCTAAATTGATCCTAATAATGAAACCCTAGTCTTCATTGACCTAAGAGCCTTGAGAGAGATTGGAGAGAGATTAAAACATTTGATTAATTGAAAATAGGTGAATGAAGCCCTAAAAAGGTGTTTTATGTCATGGGGTCCCAAGGAGTTATAAGGGGAAATGTCCAGAATACCCCAACTTAAACTATATAAATTTCTTGTAAGATGTTATGACCAACCCCCTCTAATTGTACCCTACCATCCAAATGGTACCCACCTTCATACCCTAGGCATCCCTTGGACCCCCAATACTGACCAATATTAACCCCAACCCACCACAGAATAGATTCAAAGAGGGATTTGGACACTGTCCAACATATGTGTTAATGGTACAACTTGTAACATATCTTACGGATCATAGTGAGCCACTCGTACTCAGATCCAAGTTAAGTTACCAAGTTTCAGATTAAGTGAAGGAAAAACCCAACCCAATTACCCATCACCTACCAATGAATCATACTGACCAAGTTGTACTTACACCAAAAATTCAACCACCCAATACAGGAAAACCTATGATTTGGGCCAACTGACCTGTACCCTAACATATTACTAGTATCCTCTAGTTGTATGATATTGAGTGAGTTCAAAACCCAAGAAATTTCTAAGGACCAAAACCTTAGGTATTTTAATACTATACTACATTTTATGTGATATATATTAACAAAAGGAGATACACGTATTTGTAATAATAGATACATCTATAAGAATGTATGAGATACATACAACATTTACATTACAAGAAGAAAATATGTTATAAGATATACACTAAATTACTTTCTGAATTTCATAAATTTGGTTGTTGTGTGTTGGTTCTAAGTTGACGTTGATCCGTCCTTTACCATCCAATAGAACTGGATGCCCTTGGACTCTCAGATTTAATAGAATGATCAGAATAACCTTATCCATCAGAAGGGTGGTTTCCAATTAGGCTCTTGTTTACTTGTTTGACATAAAATTTGGCCAAAGCTATGTTATTATGATATATATAATAAAGTTAGTTTTTTCTAATATACAAGCAAAAATTTAGGGGAACTTATTGTTGGTCCTAACTCATTATGTAGCTTAGAGCATCTGACAGTGAAAGGTCAATCTTACAACATTATGACTCAAGTTTTCTAAGCATACCCAATAACATGAAAAATAGTGCACTAACTTGTCATGACCTGAGGCTACCCCCTAGTTGCGACAATGTTGCTTACGATCATAAGTGACCACAAGCTAACCCATGAGTTGGAATCTATTGTGAGCACTAAATAATATAATAATAATAGACATACACAAAAATAACTAATAAGGCCATAAGGTTTTAAGTGGTGAAAACAGAACTGATTACACAAGTCTGTAACATCTGTAAAACATACTAAAATAAGACTGATAAGACTAATAAGCTAACTGACTGTCTGAATGTCTGAAAGCCTCTAAACAGACTGAGGAGTTGATGGGACAGGCCCCAACTTAGTCCAACTAACTAACTAAAAAGTAATGTTGAAATAATGAATAAACATAATAGGTCCTTGATAGATAAGGCCTCACCACTGCTGTTACTGAAGCACTCGACTATCTAAGTATGGTCAGAAATTGAGCATCCAAACCTATGATATAAGATATCATAGAGAAAGAAGAGTATGTGGTTAGTACTTTGAATGTACTGGTATATGAGATGAGGTTAGGCTGAAATGCATGGGTTAACTATGCATAAGTAATCACTGACTGAATAGCATGAGATAACTGAGTATGCATACATGAAAACTAAAATACTGAGAATGCAACACCAAGCAAATTATGTTTCTAAAAGAATCTAAAAATTGAATTACTGAAATTTGATAACTGAATAACTAGAAATCTGTATGCTATGGTCAAGCAAACTTGAACTAAATTTTTTACTAAATACTGAACTAAAACTGTGGGAGCTATCATCTAACCGATATGCCCCAATCTGAGCTAATTCGGGTCCAACCTATAATCCCAGTTGGAAGGGTGTTAGTACCATGCCACGAGTACTAACACTGGTTGTGTACAACTACTAATCTAATGTCCCTAAGGACTAGAGAGTCAGTTATAAACTAGCAGGTGACCCCTAAGAGAGTGTCAGTCCTAAACAGGTGGGTGACATCTCATAATCTTATGTTGTCAATGTAGTTTTGGAAGTTAGGGACTTTTACTAAGGACCTAGTCCAAACTGACTGGTGAACCCCCATCCCTAGGTTCGCTCGGTGCTAAATAATACTCCTAACTGAATGACACTGATTACTGGACTAAAGTAAGCTTAACTGATCATAATAACTGATTGAATGATAATGCTGATGGTATATCTGAAATCATTCTGATAATACTGAAATTATGTAAAAGGCTAAGTATCGGATGTTCATAACCCACCAACACTGAATAAAGATAAAAATAAGGACATATAAAAGCTCTGGAAAACCATAATAGGAAATCATTATTCAAAAATCCATCACTTTGGCATTTCATCAAACACATGGAGATTAAGACTTTAACATGGGGATGTTTTTAAACATGATGAGATAGCATGATTACATGACAAAAACCATAAATTGAGGGTTTATCTTGAATTGCATAAACATGAGACGAAAACTACAACATTCAAAATATACTATAGTCCATTCCACTTGAAAATAATTTATAATCTTAACTTGAAATTGAAATAACAAAATATTCACGGAGATAGTTCAACATAATCATGTAAAATTCATAATTTAAAAAATAAAAAGAGATTCTTGGACTCCATGGGTGAAAAAGGCCCTTGGATGAACATCACGCATACCTTAAACCCTTAAGCTTGAAAGAGAAACACCAATTTTGATTCTTTTCTTGAATGTTCTTGGATTAGGGAACTTGAATTCTTGGTTTTATTGGAAAGAAAGTAATGGAATTTGATGATCTTAACAGAGGAGAAGGTTTGTTTTTTAGAGGAAATTGGAGAAGATGGGCAAATAAAACCCTAACTGGATTTATAATTCATGATTTAATGATTTGGGTTGAGAGGAAAAGACATATTTACCCCTCAGACATTTAAATTCACAACTCGAATACGGATTATAAGGTCACTGCTATGTTATGAGGGATTCATTGCTATAACCACCGCAAATGCCACTATCACGGTAAGCCACTGAAATCATGATCTAAACATAACCCAATCCTCATCCAAAAAATCCAAAACTTCTCTGAGACATGCACCTTACACCCTTAAACATGAATTAACTCAAAAACCAACATCTTGGGGTTGGGAAGACCAATTTAAAAATCCTCAAAGTTAAGAGGCCTTACAAATGACTAAGTCCCCAAGACTTACTGAAAAATTTTTTCAAGTTTTAAGCCTCTTATGCATGCAACTAGGAGCTAAACTGGGTTAAGAATAATATGGAGTATTACAATATCCCCCCCTTAGGAACATTCATCCTCGAATGAGACTGATTAGGCTGAGAGTTCTAAAGGAACTGAGATCATATACTGAATATGCATGACTCAAAACATGAATACGTAACTGAGTCTGAAACATGATACATGAACTGAATTAATTTTGTGAATACATGCAATGACATAAGAATGATTTTATATCTAGAACTGAGAATAGAAGAGAAACAATCTAAAGAAAACTGTTACCCTAAACTGATCTGAGTTTGTAGAGAAAAGATGAGGGTACTTGGTACATATATCTGTTTCTACTTCCCAAGTTCCTCCCTCAACAGATTGATTTCTCCAAAGGACTTTGACCAAGGGAACTTCTTTGATCCTTACTCTTCAAATATGATGATCAGGGATCTCAACTGGGATTTTTCGTAAGAAAGGCTATCTTGAACATCTGTGCTTTCTAAAGGAAATACAATAGCTAGATCACCAATATAGTTCTTTAATAACGAAACATGAAACATTGGATGCACTGTTGCCAAATCTGCAGGCAACTTAAGATCATAAGATACTTTTCCAAAACGACTCAAAATTCTATAAGGGCCAATATATCGGGCACTGAACTTCCCCTTCTTGCCAAATCTTTTTACTCCCATTATGGGTGATATTTTTAAATAAACTAAGTCACCTGCAACGAACTCAAGGTCTCTTCTCCACACATCTACATAAGATTTTTTGTGGCTTTGGGTTGTCTTAAACCTCTCCCTAATTAACTAAACCTTCTCCATTACATCAAACACCAAATCTGGTCCTATCAAAGCAGCCTCACCTACCTCAAACCAACCAATAGAAGATCTACATCTCCTCCTATAGAGAGCCTTAAACCAAGCCATCAGAATACTAGAGTGATAACTGTTATTTTAGGAAAACTCAATCAAAGGTATATGATCATCCCAACTACCTTTGAAATCAAGAACACACACCCTTAATATATCCTCTAGAGTCTGAATGGTCCTCTTTGCCTGACCATCTATTTGAGGATGAAAATTTGTACTGAGATGAACTTGGGTACTAAGACCCTTCTGAAAAGCCTTTCATGAGAGGAAAACTGAGTACCTCTGTCTGACTAATAGACAACGGGACTCCATACAACCTAACCAACTCTCTGATATAGAGCATAGCGTGGTACTCAACTGAATAAGAAGTATGAACTGGTAAGAAATAAGTTGATTTGGTCATTTTGTCTATAATTACCCAAATTGAATCATCCTGGCGACACGTACGAGGAAAACCCATCACAAAACCTATGTTCACCTCTTCCCACTTCCAAGTGGGAATGCTGAAATCTTGCTATATGCCACTAGACCTCTGGTGCTCAACCTTAACCTGCTAACAATCAAAACACTTAGCTACAAACTCTGCAATATCCCTCTTCATACCACTCCACTAATAGATTTCCCGCAAATCACGATACATCTTAGTGGCTCCGGGGTGTAAGGAGTAACGCGTACCATGAGCTTCTACCAAAATTCATTGTCTCAAACCATCAAGACACAGGACACAAAGTCTATCCTGATATGGCAACACATCATATCACCTTTGGGAGAAAACCTTTATCTTCGTATCTCTAACTGATTTCTTCAACTTAACTAAACTGGAATCCCTATCTTACTTTTCCTTTACTTCAGCAACCAAAGAAGATGTCAAACTATTCTAAACTCACATACTAGCCTCAGCTGAATCAACCAACCAAACACCTAACCTAGTAAGCTGATGAACCTCTCTGACTAACTTCTTCTTATCATCCTCAACATGAGCAACACTACCCATATACAATCTACTAAGGAAGTCTGCCACTACATTGGCCTTTCCTAAATGATACAACATACTTACATCATAATTGTTTAACACTTCATGGGGCATAAGTTGTCTATAGGTATAGGATATGAACTTATCTCTCTGTATCAATACACAACCAAGACCAACTTTGCAAGCATCACAATAAATGAACCCATCTGAACCATATGGCAAAGTTAAGACTAGGCTGAGGTGAGTCGAGTCTTCAATTCTTGAAAAATATTTTCATAAGAATATGACTACTGAAAATTGACCTTCTTCTGAGTCAATCGATGCATGGGGGATGAAATATATGAAAATATTTCAACAAACCATCTGTAATAGCCAGCAAAACCCAAGAAACTCCTGATATCTAATGAAGAGATGGGTTTGGGCCAATTTCTCACTTTTTTGGTCTTTTGAGGGTCAACTCTAATGCCATCACTGCAAATAATATGGCCATGAAAAGCTACTGATCTAAATAGAAACTCACACTTACTAAATTTAGCAAATAATTGATGGAATCTAAGAGTCTGTAATACAATTCTGAGATAGTTTGTATAATCATTTTTGCTATAGGAATAGATGATAATATCATCAATAAAGATGATGACGAACATGTCCAAGTACTGCTTGAACCCTCTGTTCATCAAGTCCATGAAATATGATGGGGCATTTGTTAGTCCAAAAGACATACTAGGAATTCAAAGTGACCATACCGAGTTCTAAAGGTTGTCTTTGGAATGTTACATTCTCTGAATCAGAGCTAATAATAGCCGAATCTGAGGTCTATATTAGAGAAATAACTGGCACCCTAAAGTTGATCGAACAAGTCATCAATCTTAGGGAGTGGATACTTATTCTTGATTGTGACCTTGTTCAATTGATAGTAATCAATACACATTCTGAGAAAACCATCTTCCTTATGCACGAACAGGACTGGAATGCCCCATGAGGAAATACTGGGTCAGATAAATCCCTTATATAAGAGATCTTTAAACTGTTCTTTTAACTTTTTTAGCTCAACTGGAGCTATTCTGTAGGGCAGAATTGAGATAGGCTAGGTATCTGAAAGGAGATCTATTTCGAAGTCAATTTCTCTTTCAGGAAAAACTCTGGAAAGATCTTCAGGGAAAATATCTGGAAATTCCCTTACTATAAAAATTGACTCAATACAAGGAGTCGCAGAATTAGAGTTATTGACTCGAACAAGATGGTACATGCACCCTTTGGATATCATTTTTCTTGCCTTAAGATATGAAACAATCTGACCCTTAAGCACTATGGTACTACTTCTCTATTCAATGATTGGTTTATTAGGAAACTGAAACTGAACAACCCTATTTTATAGTCAACTAAAGCATATCATGAGTGGAGCCAATCCATGCAAATAATGATATTAAAATCAGTCATTTCTAACTCCACAAGATCAACTGACGTGACTTTCTAATATACTGCAACTCGGAAATTTCTATATACCCGTCTGGCTATAATAGATTTACCCACTGGGGTAGACACTGAGAAAGGCTCTACTAATATTTTAGGATTGACACCAAAATTAACACCTATATAAGGGGTTACCAAAGAAAGTAAAGCTTCTGGTCTAGTAAAACATACACATAAAGATGAAAAAACTGTAATGTACCCATAACTATATCAGTGGAACTTTCCTGATCATGTCGGGATTGGAGTGTATAGCCTGATCTGGAGTTGTCCATTGGTGGCACTGGAAGTAGCACCCTGCTGAGTCAAGCGACCTACTGGAGTTGATGATAAATTGGACTAGCCCTGTTGGCATAAATCCTTTCTCCTTTGAGAAACTACTAGAGACTCTCTGAACCTGTGGCCTGACTTTCCACACCAAAAACACAAATCACTGCTAGCCTTGCTCATACCCTGATGATTTCTGCCATATTCTTGGCAAAGAGGATTTGTACGACTACTTTTCACACTAATCTGGGACTTGGAGCCTGGCACCCTATCCTGACTATTATTTTTAAATTTTAGGATTGGTGCACTAGCTGAATAAGGATATAGGGCTAAAAATTTTTGAACAAATTAAAAATGATTACCACCTTCTGACCTCAGCTGGGAAAAATTAAAGCTACTTATTCTGGCCCTCTTATTCTCTTTCTTTTTCTCCTTATGCTTCTATTCATCAATCTGTTGAAAATGAATAATAATCCTAGATAGGTCCATATCCTTAATCATCGTAGCAGTCCAACACTCTTTGACCACACTATCAGCTTCACCAGAAACAAACTTACTCATTCTAGACCTATTGTCAGCCACCATCGAAAAAGCATACCTTGCCAACTAAGTAAACTTAAGCGAGTATTCATTCACACTTATATTATCCTACTTCAATTAATAAACTCCAGCACCTTGAATTCCCTCAACTCTAAAGAAAAGAACCTATCTAAAAAGTTTGTAGCAAACTCCTCCCACTTTACAGCCCCTACCTCAGCACCCCTATCCTCATTTTATTGCTTTTACCACGTATGAGCTACATCCTACAACTGATATATAGCCAAATCTACAATCTCATTCGAAGTGACACCCATGATTTCAGTCACTTTCTGAACCATATAAAAAAATTCCTGCGGATCCTCCTCAAACTTGGATCCTAAAACAAAGGGGGATTCATTCGAATGAAGTCTTGAATCCTAGATGCAACTGTGTTTGCCATTGGATTATATAGGGCAGTAGTATACTGATTATTCTAACATCTACTGAATAAGCTAAGATAGTGAAGGCAACTCTAAACACGGCATGAAAGATGTTCTCATTCAGGGGATCTTTCTAAACAGGCAAAGGTATGGGTTAATTTCTATTTCTTCTTCTATTATTTCTTTTGGAAGGCATTGTTTGCATATGGAAAAAAGAATAATTCAGAAAGAGAGTTTTAAATAGAGCTTATGCTTATTCGCACAACATAAATAGTTAAAGAAGGGAAACTTTTCCTAAAACATCTTGTCACCTCTTATCCATAAGTTTGGCGTGCTTTATACGTACGCACAAGACACTACTCAACATGGCTTTCAGAATCCTTAGGACACCATAAAACCTTAGTCTCTGATAATAAGTTTTGTCACGACCTGAGGCTACTCCCTAGTCGCAACAACAGTGCTTACTGCCACAAGTGATAACAAGTTAACTCATGAGTTGGTACCTACTATGAGCACTGAATAATTTAATACTAATAGACATGCATAAAAAATAACTGATAAAGCCATAAGGTTTTAAATAGTGAAAACACAACTGATTTCACAAGTCAGTAACATCTACAAAATATACTGAAGCAAGACTGATAAGAGTAGTAAGGTAACTGACTGTTTGACTGTCTAAAAGCCTCTAAACTGACTGGGGAGTTGATGGGACAGGCCCAAACTAACTCTAACTGACCAACTGAAAGGTAATGCTGAAATACTAAATAAACATAATAGGCCCTCAATAGATGAGGACTCACCACTTCTACTGCTACTAAAGTGCTGGACTATCTAAGTACGGTCGAGAAATTGAACATCCAAACCTATGATATAAGACATCATAGAACAAAGAAGAGTATGTGGTCAGTACTTTGAATGTACTGGTATATGAGATGAGGTTAGGCTGAAATGCATTGTTTAACTGTGCATGAAGTAATGACTAACTAAATAGCATGAGATAACTGAATATGAATGCATGAAAACTAAAATAATGAGAATTCAAGACCAAGCATTAATGTTTTTAAAATAATTTGTAAACTGAATTACTGAAATTTGATAACTGAATAACTGAAAGTTTACATATTATGGTCAAGAAGACCTAAAATGAATTTTGTACTAAATACTAAACTGAGACTATCGGAGGTATCATCTAACTGACATACCCCAATTTGAGTTAATTTGGGCCCAACCTGTAACCCCAGTTTAAAGTATGTCTGCATTGTGACATGGGTACTAACACTGGCTGTGTGGATCCATTAATCTGATGTCCTGAAGGAGTAGTGAGTTAGTCGTAAACTGGCGAGTAACCCTAAGAGAGTGTCAGTGCTAAATTAGCGGGTGACATCTCATAATCCTACATAGGATACGTAGTTCTGGAACTTAGGGACTGTTACTAAGGACCCAGTCCTAACTGGTGGCTGAGCCCCCATACCTTCGTTCGCTCGGTGCTAAATTCTACTCCTAACTAAATGACACTGATTACTGGATTGAACTAAGTTTAACTAAATAAATAACTTATCATAATAACTGACTGAATGATAATGCTAGTGGTATATCTGAAATCATTCTGATGATACTGAAATTATGTAAACAGCTAAGTATGGGGTGTTTATAACCCACCAGCACTGAATGAATATAACAATGAGGACATATAAAAGCTCTGAAAAACCATAATAGGAAATCATTATTCAAAAATCCATCACTTTGACATTTCATCAAACACATGGAGATTAAGACTTTAACATGGGGATGTTTTTAAACATGATGAGATAGCATGATTACATGACAAAAAATCATAAATTAAGGGTTTATCCTAAATTTTAAGAACATGATATGGGAACTATAACATTCTAAACATACTATAATCCATTCCACTTGAAAATATTTATAATCTTAACTTAAAATTGAAATAACAAGATATTCACGGAGATAGTTCAACATAATCATGTAAAATCCATAATTTAAAACATAAAAAGAGATTCTTAGACTCCATGGGTGAAAAGGGCCTATGGATGAACATCACACATACCTTAAAACCTTAAGCTTGAAAGAGAAAGACTAATCTTAATGCTCTTCTTGAATGTTCTTGGATTAGGGAACTTGAATTTTTGGTTTTCTTGGAGAGAAAGTTATGGAATTCAATGATCTTTGGGGAGGAGGGGGTTTTTTTTTTAGAGAAAATTGGAGAATATGGAAAAATAATGCCCTAATTGGAGTTATAATTTATTATTTGATGAATTGGGTTGAGGAAAAAAGATACAATTACCTCTCAAACATTTAAATTTGCAACTGGAATGCGAATTATAAGGTCACCGCGACATGATGAGGGCTCCATCGCTATAACCACTATGACGCGTCACTATCGCGGTAAGTCACTGGAATCGTGATCCAAACATGATCCAATCATCGTTCAAAAAATCCGAAACTTCTTAGAGACATGCACCTTACACTCCTGACATGAATTAACTCAAAAACAACATCTCAGGGTCGGAAAGACCAATTTAAAAATTCTCGAAGTTAAAAGGCCTTAAAAATGACTAAGTTCCCAACACTTAGTGAAATTTTTTTTAGGTTTAAGCCTCTTATGCATGCAACTAGGAGCTGAACTAAGCTAAGAATAATACGGGGTATTACATAACTACATGTTACTATCATAATGCTAAGACTAATAATGATGTATCAGAAACATCCCAGGAAATGTTAAAAGTATGTAAAACCCGATAAGATTATTTATGGTGTCACTGCCATAAATGTCAAATTAAGTACCTTTTTTGACTCAAGATCGTGACTGGTAATCATTGGTGATTGAACGTTTTAATCTATTTAGTCTGAACTTGATTTATTGGGGATACCCTTGGGCAGTCGAATTTAGTATGTCATTCTGATTCACCTTATCCATCTGAATAGAGGTGTCCATATGAACACTTTATCTCAAGATCAACTGAAAGTTAATAGCAAGACATGTAATAAGAATGTAATTAATACAAATACAATAAGATGAATCAATTAAGCTACCTTCTCCTAATGAACATGTGTCACCTTTAATGATTTCATACTGTCCATATATTGATTAGTGACCAGTGTTTAAAGGTCATTGAATTTTTGATCCACCTTGTAATGTAAAATAGGTAGAATTTATGAGTATTTGTATAATAAAAAAGGTAGTTGATTAATTGAATTGATAATATTAAATTGATAATTACATAGGTATTGATAAATGACTTTATCTCCAACTCAAATAATTCTATGTCTGACTGTACCAATGATTGATTTCGAGGTCTATTGGCAGATTCATCAACCACTTTTTTCAATTGATGTGGTGATATTTATTGACCTTGAAAATGATATGCTGAATTCTCTTTTCCAATGTAGAAAATGGGATCAATGATAGATTTAGGAATCCTATCCAAAAAATGCAATTGTCTTAGATTCTCCTTCATTGGGCACCTTTTCTGGACTGAACCTGTGTTTCTTTTCTTGTTATGGGGGACAAAAATCGTAACTGATACATGTTGTATTTTTTTAATCGGATGCTTAGGAGGTGTAGAACTGAAATTCTTAAAACTATCATGATCCATGGCAATCGGTTCATCAATAATTTCTAGCTTCGCTCGCCTTTTCGTACCTAAAAATGTTAATGGTATACTCTCTATTGCAGGATCAAATGGAGCAATATTAATAGGAGAAAAGTCTAGTTTATCAAGCTCCTTCACAGTAGGAACAAGGTTATGAATACTGTGCCAAAAATTTTAAATACAAAATTATAATCAAAACTAATTTAATTCATCGCAGCGTCTAAAATACATACACCTACTCATAATAAACTACTCAACTCAGATGAATAAAAATGTATCAGTTAAACAAAATATGTGTTCTAAGTAATAATGTTTTGTTCTGTTTATTAACAGAGATGTAGCGGTATTTTAACTTTTAACCATGACTATTATACCTTGTTGAACATACCGAATATAAATTGATTGTATTGTGTCCTGACTGTCGCAACCTTGAAATCTGACAATTTGGTGCATCTTTTAATTGAGAAAATGAGAATATGTGGATGAAGTATAGAATATCCATGTTGAGAGTATCTTGATTATTGTCAAAATTTTTCATCAAAAAATATTGTACCAACATGTGCTTATCAACACCATTTGTTGATTGAAAAAAATACTTCTGCATCAGGATGTAGGGTGATGAATCTTGAGATTGAAAATCTCCAATATTGTCGGTGTATTTTAAATCAGTGTGTAAGACAAATTCATAGATTGAAAATCTAAGAAAGTTTCCCTTGACGAAAATATGCAACTCATCTTGATTGTTTTGTTGAATATCAAGCATACTAAATATTTTGCAATTGGATTGTGAAATTTTGAGATAACACCTAAAAATTATCTCAACAAACAAGTTAAGTATTTCTTATCCGATTACATCTTTAAAATCATCTTTGAACTTTGCATTACAAGAGCTTCCAAATCATAATGGATGTGATGGAATCTTCTTGATAACATAACTCATACACTGAAAAAAATGACATATAAAGAATAGTTAATTTTTAAAGAGATACATGCTATATTTGAGATTACCAAAAACATACACATAATACTACTTTGTACTCTTGTAAGAGGTATATACTACTATGAAATATACATATATCTACAACAACATATACATTTACACAGATTGTAAGAGATACATACTATATATATAACAAATAAAAATGTATCTCTTGCTGTAATAAAATGTATCGCTCATACATATAAGTCACCCAAAATATATAACGAGAGATACATACTATACATATAAAAACTTTATATGAATGTCTTACATCAAAAATATGCATCTCTCATATGTATATGTCACACAAAAACTAAAATGAGAGATACATACAACTACAGTATCACATACCCAGAAATACAAGATGAAGAAAAAGTCTCAGATGTATCTAAATATGTATCTCAACCTAAATTATTGCCCAATAAAAATATGTAATACCTTTGGAAGGGTGTCTATGATTGTAACTTCAACAAATCTTCATTTTTTTTGTGCACGAACTACACCTCTTGAACTGGTAGATCCTCTTTTCTTAAAATCTCTCACTCCTTTTTTCTTAGTATTTTTTGCATGCTTTTCACACAATATATTCATCACAACGAAATCGTTTTGGTATTTGGATCTATTTTCATGAAAATCATCAAATTCTTTGTCAAATACACCACGAACAAAATTAACAACATCCTCGTATTATTTAATATTATTTATTTGAGAGATTTCAAGACTAAAAGATGGTCCTGAATCTAGATTCATTATGTTAACTGAACCAATAAAGGTTCAAAAATTCAATATACTAAGCCTTTGTTCAACAATGTTAATGAAATTACCTTAGAAAAAATTAAGATGGAGATTAATTTGATTTTTGATATAAGTTGTTGAGCATGATAAGAAGATAGTGGAGATGAATTTGGGAGAAAAGTTTTAATTCAAAAATCTGAAGAAGTGGAGATAATTATTGGAAGAAACCACACCTATGAATTCATCATTAAATGGGGATGAAGTTGCAGACCAGTTGGTAAAGTTGTATCCAAAAAATGGGTGTTTTAGGATGTATCTCTAATTTTTATTAAAAATAATAAAAATAGGGATATTTGTAATTTATACAAAGTGAAGGAAATTTTAGTAACTTAAGTTGGTCTTTTATGAAATTTTTTCATTTATTAAGCATCAAAAGTTTATGTACAAATATATATCATGCTTCTATTGTCACGTGTTAAATATGGTAATACTATCTAATAAGAGGCTACAAATGCACAACTCTTCGTCAACATGTGCACCTGTGTTGTCTACTTCTAGTCAAGAGTGATTTTACTTGGAATGTGTGGGACCCACTTTGGCTCGAAGCAATCATCTATTCAACAAGATGTCTTCTTCTAGTAGGGAATTTTATTTTTGAAAACATAATATTCTGTCTGTTTCAATTTTTTTGTCTTACTTTTTTTAGTTTGTTATATGTTTGAAAATTACATTAAAAGTACTATACATCACAATAACTAACAACTAATTAAAAAACACGATTATACTTTTAATTTCTCAAAAGCTAGTCAAACACACTATTAGTCTTCCTATACCGACACTTTGTTAGGATATACTATTAGTCATGTGATTTATATTATAGTATTGTATTTTTATCCCATGTAAAGATTATTTATTTAATTTAATAAAACCTTTGTTTGAATATATCATTGTATTTATATGTCTTTTACTTATATAATAAATAATTTTGTGTATAGAGTTATTTAACTCATGCACAAAATATTAAAATTATCGATTCTTATAAGTTATAAATTAATATTCTCAATAAAAAATGAAGTAGGACAAACATCTTGATGATTGTCGCACAAGATCAAAATATAATCTGATCTTAATTATGGGAGATGTAATATTTCAACTGTTTGTGCTAGTACATTCCGTATGTACTAAACGGACCAAGTAGAGATGTTCGTTTATGTTCTGAATATCTATAAATAATTTCTGTAGTTCATTACATGTACTTATACTCTTAATCTTGATATAATTGTTATGATCAATGTAATTTGATTTATTATTTTAATCTATTAAAAAGTGAGACCCTATTATTAGTCAATATATTTCTAATAGATTGAGTAACGACAAATCGCAAAATAATAGTTAGTTAATGGAATCTTGTCTTGAACATGAGATAGAAGACACCGTTTTATGGTTGCTTATAAGTTTTCACGTAAAAAACTCTGCAGGTAGATTTAATATTTGTCACTTGAAATAAGTTGAGCATAATTATAAAGGATTAATTTAGTCAAAAAAATAAATTTTCAGAAAAATTGATTTTATTGATTGGTGTCGGTAATTCTAACAAGACGAGTTAAATAAGATGTAATGATAGATTTTGAAATTAAATCAAAAAGTGTAATTATAGATTTTTAGTGAAATAATTTGTAATTTATTATGATATGAATAATTAATTCGTTTGCGAATTAATATCATATTGGAGTCTTAGTTAATAAATCTACAACCTCTACTATGCCAGACTTACTAATTAAATCTGAAAAAGAAAAAAAAAACCTACTAGAAGAAATTTTCTTTACTGGTCTTCTATAAGAAAAAAAAAGTTTGCCTTTAAATATAAATATTTTATGGAAGACTTACCAAAATAGCCTATGTTTCAGTAAAATGGGAATATTTCTAGCCTAATTTTAAAAATTACAATTTATAGCGTTTCTTTCTCTTTTTTTCTCTTTTCTCTTTTTCCCCTCTGTTCTATCTGTAGCCTCTACTTTTTTTTTTTCCTTTTTCCTATTAAATTTTATTTTATTTATTTTTTTCTTTCTCATTTTTTTTTGTATTTTAATTTTTTTGTACTTTTGAAAAATATGATTACATCGAGTACAACCCATGAATTTTTTTCTACTTTTTTGTTTTTTCTATTTTCATTTTTTTTCTTTTTTTTATTCGTTCTTTTCATTTTTTTTTATCTCTTCTATCTCTAACTTTTATTTCTCTTTCTTTTCTTTTCTTTTTT